>NW_027496315.1:0-65044 GCF_021521415.1 Bidens hawaiensis
GTTGGCGTCCACCACGGCCACGGCAATGCCCTTGCTGGACTTGCAGCTGCCCACCAGAGGTGTAGCGATGGATTGCGACGGGTAGGTGTTAGGGGTTTGTTGTGGCGGTGGAGGTGGTTGTTTAACGACGTTGCTCCAGCATGAAGTGGGTTTCGGTGCCTCCTCCATGGTGGTTGCTATTGTGGAAGATGGAATAAACCCGGTGCCTCCTCCATGGTGGTTGCTATTGTGGAAGATGGAATAAACCCTAGCTAGCTATATGTGTGGTAATGGTATTGGGTAATTTACGGTTGCACCCCTTGTTTTTATCAAGTTTTGGGTCAGGTCGGTTTTTAACGCGGTAGAGGTTGAACCGGTTTGTAAGGCCACATTACCGGTGCCTCACATGTGGACGTTGGATTTACTCAACAACATAGTTCTAATCATCGGAGTTAATAAAAACATTCGCCGAATATAAAAACTTTCATAAATCATTACACAATTGAAGAAACACTAATTGACCCCGGGCAGATTACGGATAATCTGGGGGTTAAATAGATGTTTCCCACGAGGGGTTAGGTCCGGCAAAGATGGTTCTTTTGATGACCTGCAAAACAGACACTGTGAGCTCGTCACTAAGAAGGGGGGGTACCTCCTTGTGACCACCCTCCGGCGTGAGAATCAGACTAGATTGCTCTTGAATATAAGTGTATATTAAGAGATTGCTAGAGAAGATAAGATAATGAGATATCAGATAATGTAATGTAATATGTTCATACCATTCCAAGGTGTTGGAGTATTTATACCCGAAGGTAGGTTTCCAAGCAGGTACAGCCGGCTGAATAGTATTCCTGTTCTGCCAACTGTGGGCTACGCACGTGCCATGCTGGTGGTTGGTGGGTAGGCAGCGGCTGATAGTGACCAGGCCGGCTGTGTACTATTCCTGTTCCACCAACTGCAGGCTATGCACGTCCTCCGACAGGTTGGTGAGTAGGCAGCGGCTGATAGTGACATACAGTACAAGAGCGTGCTGCTCGTCATACTGTTGTCAGTGAGCTGTCGTATCTTTGGTCAGCTCTTTTGTCTATACCTCGTCAGGTACAGTACAAAAGATCCTCCAGTATCGTACGGACTGGCTCATTTGTGCGGGAGTGTTCCCGGATTTGTGCGGGAGTGTTCCCGGCTTGCTCACTCCTTCTTCAGGTGACATTACTGAATTATTTAAGAGTTAAGTGCCTTGTGCGTGTAGCCTTGCTGCGCGGGTAGCCTTCCCTGATGGCTAGTATCCGTTGCTGCGGGAATAGGCGGAGTACGTCGACCATTGGGAGGCTTTTCCTGCGGGAACAGCTTGCGTACTGCGCGTAAGGACGTCACGTCTCTGAGCATGGTGGGTCCTTCGGATCCAGTTGGTTTCTGCGCAGACGTCTCTTCAAGGTGAGTCTTGCGAGTTTAGCCTTTGCGCAGACGTCCCTGTTGAAGGTGAGTCTTGCGGGTTCAACTGTGCAGACGTCCCTCTTTGAGGTGAGTCTTGCGGGTCCAACTGGGCTCTGCTGGGACCTACCTCTTCAAGTCCCCCCAGTCCAATGTTCTTCTCATGAATCGTTAATAAGTGAGGTGAACTTTTGGACTTAAGCAAAGAGTTTTGAAAAAGGGTTTAGTTTTAAGGTTTTCCATGGGGATTCTTCCCGCGGAAGTCCTAATGTCACGTGCAAAAATTCCCGACTTTTCTGCTTGATCTTTGGGTATGATGCGGGTAGGTCTGTAACCTCCTCGCAAGTCATGAGCGTTGAGTTCCACTTGTATAGATTCTCCCTGAGGTTTTGGTAGTTTTGAACATAGTGATCAATTATGTTAAAACAACCAATTCCATCTTGGAGCTTCAAACAATCTAGTTCTCGACGTTCCAGCTATGCGGGGATGTTATTCCCGTTTCCTCAAGCATGGCCCAGAAGATCCTTCTTGGTTTCAATTCCCTGCGGAGTGCTAGGTATGTGAAGGGTTTCGCCTTGACACTGTACCCGCACTTGTCTTATAGTTACTTTACTTCCAAGGTATTCATGGCTTCAATTCCCTGCGGGTGCTAAGTATGTGAAGGGTTTTGCCTTGACACTGTACCCGCACCCGTCTTATAGTTACTTGGTTGCCGAGGTATTCTTGGCTTCAATTCCCTGCAGGTGCTAAGTATGTGAAGGGTTTTGCCTTAACACTGTACTCGCACCTGTCTTATAGTTACTTGATTGCCAAGGTAAGGGGTATAGTCCCGCTTACTTTTGAATCTTTTTTAATCTTTTTGAAATTCGAAGAATTGGTGAAAGGATAAGAACAGTCCAAACTGTTGAAACGTCGTCCGACGGTTTCTTCTGGCAGTGTCAGGACGTGCAGGAAGTTATGACGACGTGACAGTAGACGCTTTTTCAGGCGCGTGGCCGCGAAGTTTACGGCACGCGTCCTGTCAACAGCTGTTGCCAGCTTGCTTTTTCCACGTGTCATAGTTTCATTGCATTAGCGTTTTCCTCTCTCTTCCGCATTAAATTCATCGCATTCATTGCGATGAGTATATAAAGGGAGGAGAGGTTGCATCTTAACTCACAGTTTCACCTCTCTTCTTTTTCTAAACGATTTCCGGCGAATACTCTAACTTTTCTATCGAGCATTCTCCTGAAATCGTTCTTCTTTACATCCAAAACATGTCTTCTGTTCATGATCTTGAGGCTACCGCCGAGGAGTCTGACGTGTATGCCGAGAATCCGTCGTCCACGTCGGACAAGGATGACAAGAGTACTGCTGGCGAGTGCCAGTGTGCTCTTCCGGTCGACCTCTATCAGTACGTCGTCAGGAAGTTCATGCTCGAGTCTTTCGAGCCTGAGTTTCCTGTACCTCATCAGACGGTGTACGATGCCCCCAAGGGCAAGATAGGGGTGTACGCTGCATTCTTCGTCTATGGGAATCTCAGGTTCCCATTGACGAAGTTTGTATACCGTGTTCTGGAGAGACACGGTGTGCATCTGACTGAGGTACACCCAATGGCGATCGCCAAGATCCGCCATTTCGAGTGGGTGTGTCTCATTCTGGGTGTGGAGCCCCATGTTGACCGCCTGATGACCTTCTATTCCTGGAGGTGCATCCAGGGGTGGTATACCTTGGTCAATCGGATCAAGGGTTTGAAGATCTGCGCTACCGAGCGCAGTCTTCGATCTTGGAAGCGAGAGTTCTTCTATATCTCCGCTCGCGTCGTCCCCATAGCGATGACGTTCAAGAACGGGAGAGCTCTCCCGAACCTTCACGCCTCCAACTACCAGGAGGCGGAATAGTTCTCCAAGGTTTCCCGGATCCAGTCTCCGGTTTACCGCTTTGCGGAGTCCGGGATGGTGATGCTCGGGATGAGCCGGGTGTGGAAGGAGGCGTCACAGATTCCCATCGTCCTCGAATACGGTTTGAACTATGTCCCTTACGGTATGCTTCATATTATCCGTTAATTTAGGGTTTTTGTTCTAACCGTTTTTTCTTTTTGTTTTCAGAGGGAAACGACTTGCAGTCTCTCCTGCAGCCGCGGGAGAGTGATGGTCCCGCTCGGAGGGTACTCGTGCTCTAGATGAGAACGAGTTGCCCATCCTTGAGCAAACGGCGGATCGGTTTGTGGAGGTCTACCCGCCAGGCCACGAGATCCTGAGCGCCAGGCGGCCATGTAAAGAACTTTTTGACCCTCGCCCTCTCAATGCTCAAACCTCTGCGGGAATTCCTCTAATTTTGTCATCTTCTGATGAGGAATCCGCAGATGGTCCTTTCTTCGTGAGGAAGAAGAAGGCTGCTGGCGGGAAGGGGAAGGCGAAGGTTGCCTCCACTGCCGATCCGGTGAATCGGTCTGACTCAGAGACCGAAAGTGAGGAGCTGGCGGGGGAACCTGGTGGTGTTGAGATCACTGCTCCGGAGGTTGAGACGGCTGTCACCTCCGCGCAGCCCAGTACAGCGACGGTGACCGGCGTAAAGAGGCCGGTTCCATCGGGTTCGTCCCCGCCTGTTCGTACCTTCAAGCTCAAGAGGACTCGTAAGTACAAACTTCCTTTACTTTTAACTTCATATCTTTCCGCTATTATACTTATATATCTTGTCTTCGTGTAGGCGTGGATGCTACCGCATTCCAGGGTGGAGCGGGGAGGAGCACCTCCGGACCCATGATGGTAGGTTTGGTCAACCTACCTGAGGCGATGACCCAGGCGGCTGCGCCTGCTTCAGTTGGTTCAGTTGCTCATTCGGTTGAGGCAACTGCTCCAACTGTGACGACGTCTCCGCCGGTTGTCAGTGCCATATTCACTGATTCTTTCACTGAGCCGGCGGTGAGTTTTTCTGTGGTCTCTTCCGCAGCAACGACCGCGGTTGTGAGTTCACCTTCGGTGAGTTCACCTCCGTTGGTCTCTACCACGGCGGCCTCCGCCATGCCTCCTCCGGCGCCGGTGACTACGACCGGTCCTTCAGGTATGTCCGGGGTTGCGGCGTCTAGCCAATCTCTGCCTCCTTCCCATCTGCCTGACCTCTTGGATGGATATCCGTTAGGTTCGGGTGATGGGTTTGGCGGCTACAGGCCTGTCGTCGACCCTACAGGTGCGTAGGGTTATTTTGGCCTGTTATGTTTTTTTTTTATCATCTTTTCCTAACTGCTTTTTGTTTTTGCAGTGTCGGATTCGAATGAGGTGTTTGTTCCGCGGTGGAACATCCGCCGGGGAACCACCCTTCGGACGGCTGTGGACTGCGTCGAGTGGGCGCGCCACGCCGCCCCCAGTGGTGCACTGGGAGAAGCTATGTCAAGCTACCAGGAGGGTAGGCTGACAAACGAGCTTCGAATTCTCCTTGCCCGGATGCAGCCGCGCGTCGAGCTACTTTGTCGTGAAAACGACAAGTTAAAAGCAGCTCGTATCCAAGAAGTAGCTCAAGCGCGGGCTGTCCGGGAGGAGAACAGGAGGCTCTCCGCCGTTGCTGCGGAGAAGGAGAAGGCCTTCAAGGCCCTTGAGGTTGAAGTTCAGGCCCGTCTCGAGGCCCGTTCCAAGGCTGCCCAAGCTGTTAACGAACAGCTTCGGTTAGCTAAGGAAACCGCTCGGAACGCAACTGAGAAGGCCACCAGGGCTGAAGCTGTTGCTGAGCCTCTACGCACCGAGAATGAAGAGCTCAAAGCCAAATTAGAGAGGCTCCAGCAGGCTCATGACGCCTTGGCCATGGAAGACGCCAAGAAGCTTCAAGAAATCTTGGACCAGAGGGGTATGCTTGACCATACTGAGCGTAAGCTAAAGGGCGTTGAAGAGGCTGCTGCTAAGGAAGTGTTGCTTGCCAACCTTAACAAAAGTGAAGCCGAACGCGCCCGTAACCAAGCTCAAGCTGCCCTCAAGGAGGCTCTGGTTACCAAGGAATGGCTTCTACGAGAAGCGTTGTCGCAGGTAAGCTTAGCTTCATAATGTCTTCACGCTTTTCTTTATACTTAGAAAAGGTTTTGATACTTGTATTTTTGTTTTGTAGGTTGTGCATCGGGTCTTCACGGACACATCATATGATGATGTCATGAGCGCAGCCCTCAACGCTTCTCATGAGGATGGGGAAAAGGCTGGCTTCCTGCTTGGTCAAGGGTTCGTTGAGAAGGGCATCCCGCCTTCCAACTTCCCTTTATATGATGTGGATACTGAAGCTGCTTATGACCAAGCAGTGAACCAGTATGCTGCCTTCCCGCATCCAGTGGTGGAGAAGGTGAACGAAGTTGCTGCTGCTGATGATGGGTTAACCATTCTCAAGACCTTCCTTGAACCGCCACAGTCAACTGATGGTGCGGGTACAAGTGGGTTTGGAGGGAGTGGTCCTGAAGCTTGAACCTTTAGATCCCTTCCCACTGTTAGGATAGGTTTATGTTTTAGTATAGATTTACACTCTTGTAGGCGGGTAGATACCTGGCCATTCTAGTAATACTTGAATTTTTATGGAATGTAAATCTTTTGTGCGGGTAGGACCGTCACTCTTGCTTTATAAACGTTATACGACATGCTCATGCATATTATAGTTTAATTTGGCACTTGTTTTGCCGCATAAACAATATATGATTCGCTTGTGCATACTTTAGTTTAACTTAGCAATTTCTTAAGTACTTTGAATAAGTTAACCTATCAACGTGGCAGATAATAGGTTAAAGTTTTGCTTCCTCTTTCGTGATTGTGCGGGTAAGACCGTCACTTGCACTTAGTAGGATGGCTAAACTTTACCTATATCTGACCTGCGTGGAGGTTTTCCTCATTTTTTCCTTGAAGATATTTTCTAATTGTTCTGAATAAGTTAACCGTTCGACGCGCGGTTGTCATTAGGTTAAAGTTCAGCTTCCTCTATCATGATTGTGCGGGTAAGACCGTCACTTGCATTTAGTAGGATGACCAAACTTTACCTATGACTGACCTGCGTGAAGGTTTTCCTCATCTTTTCCTTAGAAACTCTTGCCGTTTTTTGTGTTTATGCGGGTTTTGCCGCCTTCCACACGCAACGACTTCTTTTCACATTTATTTATGCGGTGAATACCGGCATATCAGTGTTTTGGATAAATTAACCGTTCAACGCGCGGTTGTCAATAGGTTAGTTCGGTTTCCTCTATCATGATTTGTGCGGTTAGGACCGGCACTTTCATTTAGTAGGATGATCAAACTTTACCTATGACTGACTTGCGTGAAGGTTTGCCGTTTTTTGTGTTTATGCGGGTTTTGCTGCCTTCCACACGCAACGACTTACTTCCCCACTTATGTATGCGGTGAAGACCGACATATCAGTGTGGAAAGTTTATAAGTATAAATGTAAGATCATCAGCGTCAATGTGATAAGGAGAATCATTTCCATTAGAAGTGGCTCTGGGCATTTTCTTTTACAAGTTTGGAATTGATCTACATGCAGATGGTGTAATTGAGCTCCCTTCCATGTTCTTGGGAGTGTCATCGAGCCTTTCGAGCCGATATGGACTTGGTTCGGAATCTCGTTGTTTACGCGGTATGTAGTCTCCGACATTGAAGCTGCAGTTTTATTCGTGTTTTCCCCAACTGGGGTTCTACACGCATTAGCCTGCTCAGCGTTCATTACGCCACGAGGTGCGTGAGCGTCCCATCTCTGACAAACGTCTCGATGATGTCTTTCAAGTCTATGCATTCGTCGGTGTTGTGGCCTTTTGTCCTGTGGAAGTCACAGAATTTGCTCTGATCAGCGTTGTGACGCTCTCGGATTATTGGAGCCTTTGGCCATGGGAGTCTCTCGGTGTCGAATATCTCGGTGACGCTTTTGGTGAGCGGCGTCCACCGGGGGTTCCGGTTCGACGACTGCCTGATGTCCTTTCCGCCTAACCGAGGGTGCGAGCCGGATGAGGTGTCGAAGTTTACCCTTGACTGCCAAATACCTAGCTTCCTCTTTTTGTTTAGTCGGGCGGTAAGGACGTTATTTTCTCTTGTTTTCTGGGTGTAGAGGTTTGTGCTTTGGGGAAGATCTCTACCCAGTTGCTTTTCCGTTTCCGCGAAGCGTTTAGCTGCTGTCATGATGGCATCCCATGTGGATGGCATGCCATCTTTACCCGTTAAGGTGCGGATGAGCTCTGGGTCTTTCGCGCCCTGGATGAAAGCAGCGCGAACAAGATCTTCGCTAATACTACCCAGACTTAGCTTCTTTGTTTTGAAGCGAGTGATGAAGTCTAGCAAAGATTCATCTTCCTCTCGAATGCAATTGAGGATTGTCCATTGCTCTTCGGTATACTTTCTTTGTTGGCTGAAGTGTTGGCTAAACTTCTGTTGGAAGTCTGCCCAATCGTAGATGTGGTGGACCGGTAGACGGTCGAACCACGCTCTGGCTGCTCCAACCAGCGTCATCTGGAACATATAACACTACGTGGGTTCCGTCCAGTTGCTGACGGTTGCCCCCGCTATGAATCTGTTCAAATGATCGTCTAGGTCGGATATACCATCATAGGTGCCGATGTTTGACATCTGTTTGGCACTTCTTGGGGCGATTGCTTCCGAAATGTCCCTTGCAAACTTGGAGGTTCCCGCATTTGCAGCGGTTGGTCTGAAGGTTTTAGAGAAGTCACGTGGGTTTCCACCCGCGTTTTTTGGTTTGAAGGTTTCTCCAAAATTCCTTCTCGGTTGGAAGTCCGTTTCCTTACGCTTCCCTTTCGCTCTATGGCGAGGGTTTGCGTCGGTGTCGGATTCCTCCGAATCATCGTCCAAGTACTCGCACTCATTGCTCATGTTGAGCTGTTGTCGAGTGCTTTCGAATTCGTCAGCCTGTTGGAGTGAACGTAAGCGTTCATCCAACTCAGCTTGGAATTCCCTTTAACGTTTTTCCGCCCACGCTTTAACTTGTTCAAGTGTTTGGCGGGGGGGGGGCTCGTCTGTTGTCTTTCCACCTGGGTATCAATGAATCCCAGGGGAGGATTGTTTACTGCACTTGCCCCGGCTCGGGTAATTGGGGTAGTGTTCGTAAAATTTGTGTGCTCGCCGGTGTTCCTCCCAGTAGCTGGGGTTGTGGTTACCGGGGTTTTTTGGTTACTCCCTGGCCTGGGGACCTGAGTAACGTTAACCATCTTTTCGGAGGTTTTGAAAAAACTGAGAATTAGTTCTAGCTTTTTCCCACGGATGGCGCCAATGAAGAAACACTAATTGACCCCGGGCAGATTACGGATAATCTGGGGGTTAAATAGATGTTTCCCACGAGGGGTTAGGTCCGGCAAAGATGGTTCTTCTGATGACCTGCAAAACAGACACCGTGAGCTCGTCACTGAGAAGGGGGGGTACCTCCTTGTGACCACCCTCCGGCGTGAGAATCAGACTAGATTGCTCTTGAATATAAGTGTATATTAAGAGATTACTAGAGAAGATAAGATAATGAGATATCAGATAATGTAATGTAATATGTTCATACCATTCCAAGGTGTTGGAGTATTTATAGCCGAAGGTAGGTTTCCAAGCAGGTACAGCCGGCTGAATAGTATTCCTGTTCTGCCAACTGTGGGCTACACACGTGCCATGCTGGTGGTTGGTGGGTAGGCAGCGGCTGATAGTGACCAGGCTGGCTGTGTACTATTCCTGTTCCACCAACTGCAGGCTATGCACGTCCTCCGACAGGTTGGTGAGTAGGCAGCGGCTGATAGTGACATACAGTACAAGAGCGTGCTGCTTGTCATACTGTTGTCAGTGAGCTGTCGTATCTTTGGTCAGATCTTTTGTCCATACCTCGTCAGGTACAGTACAAAAGATCCTCCAGTATCGTACGGACTGGCTCATTTGTGCGGGAGTGTTCCCGGATTTGTGCGGGAGTGTTTCCGGCTTGCTCACTCCTTCTTCAGGTGACATTACTGAATTATTTAAGAGTTAAGTGCCTTGTGCGTGTAGCCTTGCTGCGCGGGTAGCCTTCCCTGATGGCTAGTATCAGTTGCTGCGGGAACAGGCGGAGTACTTCGACCATTGGGAGGCTTTTCCTGCGGGAACAGCTTGCGTACTGCGCGTAAGGACGTCACGTCTCTGAGCATGGTGGGTCCTGCGGATCCAGTTGGTTTCTGCGCAGACGTCTCTTCAAGGTGAGTCTTGCGAGTTTAGCCTTTGCGCAGACGTCCCTGTTGAAGGTGAGTCTTGCGGGTTCAACTGCGCAGACGTCCCTCTTTGAGGTGAGTCTTGCGGGTCCAACTGGGCTCTGCTGGGACCTACCTCTTCAACAACAATCCATAACTTGTCTTAAAACAAGCATCTGGTCTTTCAAATAAGCAAAACATTTAAACATAAACGTCTTAAGTCTTCCGATGTCAGCCTCTTATTCAATGTCACGTGTTCCCCTCAAGCGAGCTGCCTCATCCTACTCACCTGCGTGTATACTAAAAGTCAACTCATACAGCATACAATACATACATACTTACATGCTTCATTCATACTTTCATATTTTTATCTTTACTTACTTACCTTCATATCTTACATTATAAAGAGCATTACGCCCTACTTTCCTCGAGTATTATTAGGGCTTGGTCCCTCTTTCCTCGAGTATTATTAGGGCCCGGTCCCTCCTTCCTCGAGTATAATTAGGGCTCGGTCCCTCCTTCCTCGAGTATTATTAGGGTTCGATTCCCTCTTTGTTACCATACAACCATACATCATTTACATTCATTCATATATCATACATATCATATCATCATTTAACATAACATTACAACTTGACAATACGTGCAATATCCGAAGATCGTTCACGTACTGACGAGCAATCATTCATACTTTTCACATAATCACGTAAGACATACATTTATCACTTAGGATAAATGTATTAACAAACATATCGAATATGCACACAGCCTCAAAAAACATAACAAGGAATGGGGCTAGAAACTCACCTGAATCATGTTGCGTTCACCGTTAATCGTTATCCCCTTCTTTAATTGCACACGGCTAACTGTTATATATATGTATCCGTTAATTAACCGTATAATTAATCTAGTCGGTATTTTAGTTAACCAATGTATTTTCTAAGTTGGGCTTGTTTTTAAACTTAAGATAATGGGCTAGTTTGACAACCCTCAGTTTGACCGAGAACTCTCAGGTTAGACCGAGAACCTTTGGCCGAGAACTCAGATTACCAAGAACTCACCGGGGACTCGTGACCGAGAATTCAGGTCACTAAGAACCCCAAATCTGATGCTTTCAGCTCATTTTTCTATCCTTATCATTTTTACCAAGCTTAGTTAACTGTTTTATGGTTCATATCATGAACTTCAACCCCCTTTCTCCATAATTCATAAACGTTTTACACCCGTTATCATCACGGTTTCAAGATCTAACCCGTTTTAGACATAAAGCTTAGACCTTTATAGAGTTAAAACGTTATAGGCAAGATTTAGGGCTTATCTTTGAGCCGAATATTGCTATAGGTCCATTAAGTTCATTTTAAATCATCAAGCTTGTATTTTTATGAAACATTTAGACCCGATCTACTATAGGGTTAAGTTTCATGGCAAACCGTCCATAAAAACGCAACCTTTAATCGTAGAGAACATACCTTTTGATGTTTCTAGGTTACATCTAACTTGGATTATGGACCTTGATCTTGTATTTAGCTTGTATATCAAATATTTATCGAAATAAATGTTTGCTTGATCTCGCTTAATCTCCTCTCTCTCTCTCTCTCTCTCTCTCTCTCTCTCTCTCGGTCGTAAAAGGTAAGAGATGTGTGTGTTTTATGGTGTAGGCAAAGGTGTAGAATGGATGGAAATGGAAAGAATTAGGGTTTAAGGGGTATTTATACTCCCTTAAGCCCATTGACTTAAGGCTCATCTTTACTTTTTAGTCCATAACTAATTCCATCTATTTAGCCTACTTATCTTTACCTCATTATTATATTATTTATTTACTAACTCAAGTAAACTTTTCCATTGAAAGAAAATAATATATTAAATGTTTTTATTTGAAATTTTGGGATGTTACATGGTTCCTAAAAGTCTAGGTCGGATATGAAACCGGGTTCTTTATGCACTTCTAATTAGAGTTGGGCCAGTATTAAGGTCCATTAAAAGGTGTTATTTATCTTCTAAATAATTTTTTTTTATTTTTTTTATTATTGTATAACAAACTTTACATCAAACTTGTAATGACGGCAACAAGATTTAGATTAATTAAAAATAAATAAAATGATTCAATTACAATAAAGAGGCATTCAAGCAGGCAACAAGTTGCGACGTCACTCTTTTTGAATGACAAAATCAATCCTACTAAAAACAAAGTTATCGTTCTTTAGCGTCATTGAGTTATTGTGCACGACCCATTAAACTATTTTAAAAACGTAGCAGCATTGGGGGTAAGAGACCCAAATGTATCAAAAGCAAAACAAAAATTAAAACATTTTTTTATATGGGTTTTACTATCTAATCTTTTTTTTCCATCAATAACATTTTCTTTTCTCTAGTGGCAATATATTGTTTTATATGTGACGTCGCAACGATAAGGTTGTTGTTTTATGACCTTAAGGTTAGGGTAAGGCAAGGCTACGCGCATCAAAACGCAAAACAATCTGGTCCATCCCTTGATCCTACGCAAGTACAAGAGATAAGTCAGACACCACCAGGTATGCTTTCAAGCATGTTCAATGAATTACATCTAACCTAGACATAATGAATGTTCCCCCCCCCCCCCTTCACTTTTTCAAAGAGAGCCCCTTTTTTCACAAAAGTGTTTTCTTGTCATTAAATACTCTCATATCAATTACATATACACATAAATACACAATATTAGTATCATTTGTACGTCACTAGCGTGACCATTGGATATAGAGCTGGCATATCGTGTATGCCCGTACACGATAAGACACGAACACGAAATGTGTATACTTGTACACATCACGAAAACTTAACTTGTACATGTATCCCAAACACGAACACAAACATATTACTACCTGGTATACACGATAAGAGCTGTTTAAAAAACAAACAACTCCTTAGTAAAATTTATAATGTCGTTTTCCCCCTCGTAACAAAAGATTTCTACGGTAACTTTGATTTGAATAAGGTTTTCAAAGTGAATGGACTTAAATAACATCTATTTTGTATACAAATTATACTTCCCTTCCAACAATATTGAAAACTTTAATACAATTTGAAGTGCTTCTAGAAAAAGAATCAATTGGTGCATGTGGACAAAAACATATTTAAACTCTACATATTTTATAAAATCACCGTCCCTTATCATTTTAGTCGTTTTTCTTTTTATTTTTTTTTCCTATTAATATTTCTAATTAATTTTTTAAACTCTAAATACACAGCTATGCTAACATTTCTTTCACAACATTCCAAAATAAATTTAAAGTTCTAGTCCTAATGTGCAAACAACAATGATAATCGAAAAACTTTAATGTGCAAACGACATAAGTGGCTAGAGATAACTGTTGATTTCTCCATCTCTCTCTCTTCTAATGTACTGTACGGGTGACGTGAGAAGGTGCCCGAGTACAATACATATAACAAAAATGCCAAGTAACAAAAGTTTCTATTAAAATAATATTAAAGTCATCAACAACAGTAACTTTTTTGTAAGATAATTGAAACTTGAAATTTGATAGATATATAATAGTTATTACTCTTTGTTATAATAAATATTATTTTATTATTATAATTGCTATTATCGTTTTCATTGTCCGTATTGATATTACAAACCTTGATGGTGAAAAATATTGTAAACGTGCCAACTCTAAACTAGGGTTACATTGATCAAACAAAATAAAAATACCTTTGCATCATCCATTCACACACACTAATCATTCCAACCGTTTGATCTAGCCACTATCAAATCACCACCGTCAGATCACCACCATGCCTCCCACCCGCCACGTCATCACCCCTGAACCGGACACGTATCCAACTCAACACCCACACACACATACTCGTTTTCTTGATTTACTATTATACAGTCACCATCAGTACAATACTTCTTTTCTTTCTATAAATACAGACCCCCAATAATGTTGTCTTCATCAGCTCGTGTGTTGAATATCAATATCAGTATTACTCAAAAGATTATTGTTTTCCCTTCAAGGAACCCCCCCTTTTAAACTCTCACCAAATTACATCAATTTCTTTAGTTTCTAGACCAATAGGTTCAAAAAGATCTTGGTTTTCTACAAGATTCTGTCAAGCTAACTGTTGCTACAACAAAGATAATAGTGAATGGACTAGTTAGGCTAACAAGCTTCAAGGGTTCAGGTTAACCTAATGCAGATCGTGGTGTCCCTCTACGTTTGCAAAACGTAGAAGGAGGTTCACTAGTTTGTTGTTGATTGTTATAGTTCACCAAGGATGAAGAACCGTGATGTTTGGAGTCGGTTCTTGAAGGATGTTCTTGGTGAAGCTATTGAAGTAAGAAAGAAATAAGCTAAGAGCATATTTCTCAAGGAAGAAGAGAAGATAAGGGAGAGTATGTTATCTGCCCAGATCTTGGTGTCTCTTGTTTATGAGCTAAGTCCTCTTTATATAGAAGGAGAGACTGAGCCTTTTGTCCAGTGTACAAACTAATTGACCTCCAGTTCGCTTAGAGGGTTGACCTTTGTGGGCGGGAAGCTTTGGACCGTTGGTCCATGATTAAAATAATAATACTTTATGAGCATGTCCCTTGCTCAGAGGGAACAGTGATTTGATCAGTGAGTTGACATCGTATTGTAGCACGTGGGTACTGTTCACGTACTTGTTTACATAAATTTGGGCGGGAAATGAAGCCTTTAACCTTTTAACCCTTTTAGCGTTAATGTGTTTCAGCCATTTTATTATTTCCTTGGGCTACCCCGTCATCAGCCCCCCAAGTCAGAGGCGTTTGAGAGGTAACCTCAAGGGCTTCTGACTTTTTCACACATTTTGTTTATTGCTTAAAGGCTTCGAGGCTTGTAAGCTTCGAGGCTTTGTTCAGTTTTGGTTATTTTTATTTGCCCATGGAACATTTTCATGGGAATCCCTGTGATTTCCTTTGTTTTAGCCTGAATGGCATGTCATGGATGATATTGGCCTTTTAAGGCTTTGTTTATGACTCACAATGTTCTAAGTATTGTGTTTTGGTTGCTTGTCTTGTTAGTTTGATGTGATTTTAGCTAACTTTCTTTAAGAAGTTTTAGTGCTGCAGTCACTTTAGCTTCAAGGCTTCATTAGGTAAAAAGCATATGTTGGCTATCCTTTGTATCATTACTTAATGTATGTTTGTTTCGTAAACTTTTTCAAAGCTTAAGGAACGAATTGATGTAGGCTGTTCAGACTCGTCTATGAGACAAGTTTTTGGTTGAAAAATTTTTCTAAGTCTCATGGAGATGGATTGATATAGGAACTCACCCCTTATATAGGTCCATTTAACCCTTGAACCTATTGAGCGATGTGGCCTGGGAGCTCATCCCCTTACATGGCCCTTGCCATGGAGTTTCTTGCTAGGTTCTCAACCTGATTATAGGATAGTAAAGACAAGTTATGACAAAAACTTTATCATTCATTTCAAGAGGTTGTTGTTTACAAAAAGGAGAATTATACATCTCTTGTAGTACATTTCAAGACTTTGACTAGGCATGGAACCTTTTAAGCGTTTTGCCGTTCCAGTGTCTTGGGAGCTTATTGCCAACTAGGAGCTCGTTTTCTTTGTTCTTTGAAATCAACGGCCTCTTCGCCTCGGATGTGAGCCTCAGCTCGTTCAAGAGCCTTTTCAAGGGTTTTAGGTAGGCACTTGTTAAAGTCCCTTGTGAGGTATTTGGAGGTGATGGCGTTCATGAAGCCTGCCACCCTCATTTTTTCGTCAGCCCCCACATATTGTAACCCTTCTTTTTTGTACCTTTCGATGAAGTCTCGAAGGCTCTCGTCATCTTTTTTATTTATCTGGAAAATGACAGTGGCATCCTTAACATACCTCCTTTGTTGTGAAAAGTGGGTCAAAAATCCTTTGCTCAGATCATCGAAGCTTCGAATGCTTTGAGCAGGAAGGTCATTGAACCATATCCTGGCTGATCCGACAAGTGTTTGCATGAACATTAAACAACATTCAGCATGGGACCACTTTTCAATTCTGGCAGCACCGGTAAATACCTGGAGGTGGTCTTCGGGATCCTCGGTCCCATCATATGTTTTTATATGGGGTGGCATTTTGATCTTTGTTTGGGAGTCATAATCGGCAATTTGTTGAGAGAAACAAGAAAGATTGCCGGGCTTGTAAGGTTTCGCAAGGTCTTCATCTACCCTTGTATTATGACTCGTTGTTCCTTGGTGAGTACCCAGTGCTTGGTTGATGAGCTGGGTCCAAGGGAAGTGTGCCATCATTTGAGGCATGAGGTTGAAGCCTTGAAGGCTTTCAGGGGTTGCTGCTACTTGGCTTGTTCCCATGGGAGTGCTCATCGTTGCACTTCTAGCCAAGGGTAAGACCGACATGGCCTGTTCCCATGTGATGGCCGTAGGAGGGGGAACACTTGAAGCCGGTGACTGCCATATTTGGTCGAGAGTGGTCTCATGCCCAAGGGGTTGTGAAGTATACAAAGGGAAAGCCGTTGGGCTTGGTCTCCCATAGGTGTAGGGAGATGGGTTAAAGGGTTGACATGTTACACTTGGACCAGCCTCTAAATGAGAAGCAGCAGGTCGTGAGCTGGTTAAAGGGGAAGGTGGACGTCCGAGTGACAGTGAGGGTTCATCATCGTCGTACTCCAGCCTTAATCTTATCCCTTTTTCTCTTTCTTGGCTCACGTGTCGGTTAAGAAGATGTCTCAGTTGCAAGAAATGCCGTGATACACCTTCCATCGTCAAGTCGACACGTTCCGGGGTGTTCGTGACTCCTGCATGAGGAGAAGGAACCCCAGAATGTGAAGGAGTCGGAGTTCGAAAAGGTGAAAACTCGAGGAACAAAGGTTCCGTCGAGGTTCCTCCCGGAGTGGAGAAAATCGAGGTTGTCGCCGGAGTTTCTTGACCGGCGCTTGGTGTTGGTGTTCTTGACACTTGATTAACTTCTTCGGGAGATTCACCTTCTGTCATGGTGATGGAGCTACACTACTGGTCTTTATGATAAAGTAAGCGGCGTAGCCCCACAGTGGGCGCCAACTTGTTGCTACAACAAAGATAAGACCAATGATAGTGAATGGACTGGTTAGGCTAACAAGCTTCAAGGGTTCAGGTTAACCTAATGCAGGTCGTGGTGTCCCTCTACGTTTGCAAAACGTAGAAGGAGGTTCACTAGTTTGTTGTTGATTGTTATAGTTCACCAAGGATGAAGAACCGTGATGTTTGGAGTCGGTTCTTGAAGGATGTTCTTGGTGAAGCTATTGAAGTAAGAAAGAAATAAGCTAAGAGCATATTTCTCAAGGAAGAAGAGAAGATAAGGGAGAGTATGTTATCTGCCCAGATCTTGGTGTCTCTTGTTTATGAGCTAAGTCCTCTTTATATAGAAGGAGAGACTGAGCCTTTTGTCCAGTGTACAAACTAATTGACCTCCAGTTCGCTTAGAGGGTTGACCTTTGTGGGCGGGAAGCTTTGGACCGTTGGTCCATGATTAAAATAATAATACTTTATGAGCATGTCCCTTGCTCAGAGGGAACAGTGATTTGATCAGTGAGTTGACATCGTATTGTAGCACGTGGGTACTGTTCACGTACTTGTTTACATAAATTTGGGCGGGAAATGAAGCCTTTAACCTTTTAACCCTTTTAGCGTTAATGTGTTTCAGCCATTTTATTATTTCCTTGGGCTACCCCGTCATCACTAACAGAACCCCTTTCTTAGGTTTGAGATTCATGGCTACTCAATCCAAGCAATCAGTTCATGACTTCACTGTTAAGGTTTGTTGATTTTGCTTCAGGGGTTTGGAATGATGTTTATTTGTTAAAGATTCAATTTTTATATGATGTTTCTTGTTTTCTTGACTTCAGGGTTTTGTGATAGTTTTGTTGTGTAAAGATTCAATTTTTATGTTGTGGGTGTTTCATGTTTTCTTGATTTTAGGGTTTTGAATTGTTTTAATTGGTTAAAGATTTGGGTTACAAGTAAAAGGATTGACTTGATCTTGTAATTTGTTTTCTAATGTTATCTTAATTTTGGAGTTAAAAAAGGATTTCGATTGTTATAGATTGATCTTGATCTTGAAGATGTATGCATATAGGGTGCAAACGAGCTGAGCTGCTCACGAGATCAGCTTGTGAAAAAGCTCGGGCCATAAACTAAGCTCGTTTAATAAACGAGCCTGATCTTAACTTATCGAGCTCGAGCCAACTCGCAAGCCTAAACCTAAACGAGCCTGCCATTTATATAATTTTTATAATTATAATATATATTATGTGTTATTAGTTAATGAATAGTAAACGAGCTGAGCTCGAGCTTTAGAAATAGATATCGAAACGAACCGAGCTCAAACTTGGTGCAAGTTAGATGAGATCGAGCCTAGTTGAGCTCGGGCTTGGCTTGTTTGCACCCCTTATGTATTTATTAATTATAATATAATATATTCATTGATGATATATGCAAAATCATGAACAGAACTCCATTGTAATTTAGTTAACTGTGTTAGCTGCTGTAAAATGTACAAGGTTCTCATTGAGCATTGGTTTGTTTTTCTTTCAGGATGCAAAGGGCCAAGAAGTGGATCTTAGCAAGTACAAAGGAAAAGTGTTGTTGATTGTTAATGTGGCACCACAATGGTAAACTATATGCTTCATTCTGGTTCCAATAATAATGATATGAACATAATACTATATTAATGAGCCTTTATCACTCGTATTGTTTTGTGTTTCAGTGGATTTACAAATTCTAACTACCCTGAGCTTACAACCTTGTATCAGAAGTACAAGGATCAAGGTAGGTTTTTTTCTAGCACTCTTTAAATGTTGGGATATTTTTAGCATTTTGGTGATGGGTTCATTGTGTTTTTGTGAGTTGTAGGTCTTGAGATTCTTGGGTTTCCATCCAATCAGTTTAACGGGCAAGAACCGGGGAGTAATGAAGAAATTCAAGAGTTTGTTTGCACTCGCTTTAAGGCCGAGTATCCCGTCTTCGCCAAGGTTCCATTTTATATAAATTTAACAGATATTTTTAATTGAAGTTAGTGTTAGAACCAAAATATGTTACAAGTCAAATTTTATATATCTCAAACATGCAACTCTTCATTACATGTTTGGTTTTTCTTACTAAATGACGTTAACTTTTAAAAATGACCGTCATTTGGATGTGCTTGCGCTGACTGAATATGTTGGGCACTCGGTTAATATAGGTTGATGTGAATGGCAAGAATGCGGAGCCTTTGTACGATTTCTTGAAGTCGAGCAAAGGCGGGTTTCTTGGTGACAGCATTAAGTGGAATTTCACAAAGTTTCTAGTCGACAAAGACGGAAAAGTTGTTGATCGTTATGCTCCCACCACCACTCCTCTCAGCATTGAGCTAAAAAAGGCCGTTTATTTCATTATCTGCTTAAATTCGACTACCCGAAAACATACCAATGCATTTTTCTGTTTCTTTTTGTGTTGTTGCAGAAGGATATAAAGAAGCTGCTTGGTGTTGCTTAAGTGTTGCATCCTATAGTCCATGGTTTCACTATAAATAAGCATCGGCATTGTTATGCATCATAGTTTCCTGAGCGTGTTTTAGTTTCCGAGTGTTTGGTCAAGCTTTGAACTTTATCTTGTAATGAATGTTTATATATATAATGAAATAACCTTTATCGCCAAAATTGTTGTTCACACTTGGATGCCCAGTTGCACTCGATACCTTTTCTTTAAGCCGTTTAAGGTTGGGATTGCTTTTGCTGCTCGTGCGACTGGCGGTGAGCGGTGGTAATCCAGCTGCCCTCATCACCTTCCATGCTATGATTGTTCGTAGAATTGCTTTGAAAATTATCATTTCTTTGATGATTTGCACACTGAAAAACAATTTCACTCAGCTGTTAGTGATAAGCCAGCCCCAGCAAGTTAACAGGCTAAAAGTTACTAGTGCCGGTCGTAGAAGTGCTTAAATTTTTTTGAAATGAACTCGATATAGCGAAAAAAAAAATGTGCTGGGAGTTTATGACACTGCATATTAACATGACTCGACACAAAGTTAAAGTTAGCTAGGTTTGGGTTATAGCTTAAAAGTGTGTCTAAACGGGCTCTTATCACCCGATCAAGCCTGTTTAACTAAGCGTGTTAAACGGGGTGATATGCCCAGCCACACGTTTATAACCTGCATATGAATATTATGTCAATTTACAATATTTTATAAAAAGTGTTAAGAACCGGATATATCACGAACATTCAACTTATGATCTGTTTTTAAGTATACTACATATTATGATATAAGAATTTTATAGGTTATCGTTTTAAATATGTTACGGGTTGTTCTTTTAAGGATATTATGGAATATGATATTTGATGACTTCTATTTTATCTTGTTATTTGCTAACCGTGTTAAACGGTCATGTCATTCGTGTTACTGAACACTTTAGATTTAATCATGTTAAACGGGCCATTTCGTGTAAACCTGTTTTCTAACATGTTAGTGTTCATGTTTAAGTAACTAACACGCTTACTTAGTTAAGCCCTGTTCATGTTTGGTACTTGTGTTAGTTGTGCCATGTCTAACACGAGATGACACGTTTTCCAGCTCGCTCATCGTAGAGTTTCTAGTCATGCCACTACTTTAGTTGTAACACATGTGTTCCTAACCTCAAACATTACCAATATTTTCTGGGCGTATTGGTTGCAGATGAAAGAAGAACCACACGAGCTTAATGGCAATAATTCCAGGATGGTGACCTTCTAAAATGTCTTCATTCGGACAACTAAAACAAATCAATGAGTATCTAGCGGACAATATTAATTGATATGATTGGTTGGTGTCGGACTATTGATTTAGCTTGGCTTTGATGTCATGAACCTTTTAAGGTATTGTTTTCGGCTTTCTATTTAGTTATCATTTACAAGGGAAAAGTTGCACTGTTGCTAATGTTGAGTCCAAGTGGTACCACATTCTTCACTGTCATTCCTTCAAATATTCTTGCAGCCTACTTGCTCTTTTTTATTAATAAAAATAGCCAGGCTAATAGGCAATGTTTGAAGCTTTTTAAAATCTCCAAAAGTTGCTTACAGTCAACTGTGTTATTGGCTCTTTGTGACAGTGGGCTTAAATATAACTACTATGATAAGCAAAAGCTAATACATTTTCAAAATTCAGCCAAAAGGACAAACTTTTGTGAAATATGTTATTGTAACAAACCACTGATGAACTGAATCAGCATAAAGCTACAACATTTTCAAACTCTGAAATAAAAAGGCGAAAACTTTTAGAGTAAAAGACAAAAATACCCTTGGTTTTGTTTTTTCAAACACTCAGAAACTCTTAGATCTCCTGTAGAATTCAAGCTTTGTGAATGATAATGGCATACAAATCTTAAATTTTATGTCATATGATTCGGTAGACCTAATAAAACACACGAGATTCAAGAAACATGAAACAAATTGTTAAATTTCCATTTAACAAACTCCAGAAATAAACATAATCCAACCTAAAGAAAACAACTTTCAATCCAATTCATAAAATGAAACTACAGATGACCAATGCTGACCAATGCTGCATTTCAAGATTTACCCAATAATTAAAAAAACAAAAGTTCTACCGCTACACCAACATAAAGATGTGAACTTTGTTGCTACAAATACATCAACACACAACACTAAACAATGACGCCTAGTTAAGCTGAACTCCTGGACTCTTTTCATCTACCGAGGGCGGCTCAGTTACGGTCTTTGCTTTAGGATACTCTGCACCACCATACACGAAGCTACTAACCACCACCTGCCACCATAAAAGAATGTGTGATGTTGAGTTGTTCAAAAAGCTCGTGGCTCGCTCTTAGTTTGCTCGATAAAAGCTCATTCGGCTCATTGCTTGCTCGCTTAATTGGCACGTTTAGATTAAAGCCAAAAGTTGAATATACATAATAACTATAACTATAATCACATATAAAAATATTTAGAAAAGAAGCAAAATAATACATGAAATATTTTGAATCTGAACAAAAAATAAAAGATAATAAAATAATTCACAATTTACAAGTTTGGTATTATGTATGTTAGAAAATTATTTTTTTGTGTTCTGTAAATCAATGTGTGTAAAAGAATGAAAAATAAAATTAGCATGCCGGCTCGATCAGCCACGAACCGGTATGAGCTTTTTACGAGCCGAGCTTGAGCTAAACTTTTCAGCTTGTTAAAACAGGCGAGCCAAGCTGAGCTGGCTTTTCGAGCTCGAGCCCTAATATTGTGATGTGGTGAAAAATGAAGTGAAATAAAAAGAGCTGTGAAAATGATGATACCTGGACTAGAGTGGAGGCGATGAGTTTACCACCAATTGCACCGCCAATCACTTGACCATCAGAATTACAAACAGAAATACTAAGACCACCGGTTCGGTTGCGAGGGCTACCGGTTTCAGCAAGTAGGTAGCAACCAGACAAACATAGTATCTCAAACCGACCCTACACATGGGTTTAGACTTTAGAGAACAATGTAAGTTATAATCGACTAACAGGGATCAATTAGGTCAAAACATGCAGGTTATGTTTTATTCTAAACGTGTCAAATAGAGGTAAAAATTTCTGGCACGACAAGAGCCTAACACGAAATGTGCGGGTTTGAGTTTAGTATAAACAGGCTTGGGTCGGTTTCTTGCCGACCCATTTAGCTAAATGGGTCATGTTCCGAGGTTCGTGACAACCCGGTGGGTTCGTGGGTTCATGGGTTCACCCTTTTAACCCATTTATTTTTTTATTTTACTTTTACACTGTGTTGCATCATAAGTTAATTTGGTTTGGTATTTTAAGCAAAAATTTAAAACTTAAGATTTTATTACAACAATGAAACTGGTTTATATGCATTCGTACATTTTCGACTCACAAATACCATTTTTTATAAATATTTGTTTATAAAAGGTTTTACAATTGTAGTTTGTAGACAAAAAGTGTTCAGGCCAACCCAACCCAGCCAGTTGTGATCCATGCCGAAAATTTATGTTTGCTCTGTTACCTAACCCACCCAAATTTCCACATCTATATTTTAGGCTAGAAAACAGTGCAATAAAAATTCCAAACTTGCATCGCGATGAATTGTGTTAACTGGTCAAACCTCATAAGCAACAGTGCCACCAGATGCTGTAAACTGGCGTAACGTCACGGTGGAAACAGAACCACTGCCTGACAAGACACAGAGAGCCCTTTGCCGTTGTTGTGCAAATGATAGTATCTTTTCTGCAATATCCTGTCACACACAAGCTCACAATAAACTTATGAAGTTTCAAATTCAAGATTCACGTAAAGTTTCAATCTTTTTCTGGCAATCGTAACATAAGTTGTAATAATATTGTTGTATTTATTTTCACATACCTCGCCAACCGATATATGTATGGTATGAGGTGTGAAAGCCGATCCTGCGGAATTATGCATCCATTCACCTAAACATCATTTAAACAAGAAAACAATGAGAAAAATTACAAGGAATGAGATATTATTAAAAAAAAGTAAAATTTATGACTGAATTGTATTATTATTATATAATATTTTTAGGTTAATAAGATTGTCCCGTGATAAAAACTTGTACATTTCAAAGTTAATTCACAACAGCTTTTTTAGAACAAGATAATACTAACTACTTACTAGCCAACACATGCACAATCACAGTTCATTGAAGTAAAAACAATATACACAAATCCAATTTATAAAATAAACATACCAACATTTGCAAGCTGTTGCTTCCTTCCACTACCGCAAGGCCGCCCCCTTTTCTTCATTGGTGTCGGTGTGGTTGAATCAGGTGAAGCAACCGAGGGTGCAGGTATTAGTGCAAGTGCCATGTGGGCCCCATCAGGGGCATGCTGCTTTCTAGGCCTCCCTCTTTTTTTCTTCACAACAACCTCACTCCCACTTCCAGGTGTGGGAACAGTGGCTGCACCGCCACCGTCATCACTCGCACCGCCACCACCACTGCCGCCACCGTCCATGTTAAACCCATGAGGGAAATTGGATGATGTTGGTGGTGGTGGTGTATTGTGTTCCAAATGGAATGATGAACCTACTGATGGTGCTAACCTCATATTATTATGACCATGTGGGGATAAGTTAGGGTTTGACTGAGTCTTGAAACCGGGCGGTGGAATTGGATACCCTCCGCCCTGATTACCTGACCCGACATTAGAACCCGACCCGCTATACCGCCCATTGAGATAAAAAGATGGAATTCCTTCCCTTCCATCCATGCATTTACTCACTAATTCAACCTCAACCTACCCACAAAAATCTAACACAAAATTGGCAACACCCACCTACAAATTCCACCTAAAAACCAAAATTGAGCAAAACCCACAAATAAAAATTCAAACTTTATGAATATTTCACATGGGCTTTTCAAGAAACAGCTAGGGATGTCATGATTAGCCTCAAAACTGAAAAAAAAACCACAAAAAGATTGAATCTTTTGTTATAAAGATGCAAGCTTTACACCAAGAAACAGGTTCTTGAATTGAATTGAGAGAATGCAGAAAAAGAAAAGCAATTGGGGCAGACAAACCTGTGTGTTTTAAGTGAAATTGAAAAACCCTAGATTTAAAATGGCAGATGGAATGACAAAGGGAAAGAGAAATAGGATCACAAGGGTAAAGACAAAAGTGAAAAGGGTTCTGAGGGCTTCTGGATTATATAGTACTACAAACTACATGTGACAAAACCTTTTTATTTAATGCATAAAAAATTAAAATTAAAGGAATTAGCTGCAAAAAGTCATCACATGTTCCACCTTAGTCAAACCTCTGAAACTTATGAGATTTGTTTTTTGAAGACTGTATCATATTATATGCATTAGATTGGCAGAAAATGTCATAAGATATGGTATTTTGAAAAAGAGGACTTTCTTTTATGTCTATGATATCTTTTACATTAAAATTTTATACAAATATATGATATCTTTTACATTAAAATTGGTCTAATGTGATTTTAAGTTTGATATTTTTGTTTATTTTTTATGCTTAATTAACTTACATTTAATTTTCTCTTTGTTTTTATTCAAACCAACTTTCTTTTGTTTAATCTTCAAAGTATATAAGTCAATAAAGTTACTAATCAAACTAATTGCATTAATAACTGCTTATTAGTTTAAATTTAGATAAAATTCTCAAAGTAAACCTTTCTTTTGAAGAAAGAAAAAATCTAAATAGCCATTTTTTTAAAAAAAAATCCAGAGATAGCCCTTCAAATCTCGTCTGGGCGCCACATTGGGTTTCGATCCGACAAGATTCAAAATGATTTGAATCTTGCCAGCTCTGTTCAAATTTGAAGTAATCTTGTCATTCGAGGTCAAATTTTAGAAAATCTCATCTGCTTCGTCCATTTTTGAAAAAAAATTTGGTCCTTTTCTTTAACACTATCTTTCTCTCTCTTCTCTTTTCTCTCCATCATCTTTATCATATTCCTTAATAAATCTCCAACCATCTAAACCGGTTTGGAATCTGGTGATGTTTGAACCATTTCCAGCGAGCACAAATCAAAGCTCGATAAATCCGTCCATTGGCTTCAATTTGTGCTCATCGAAAACAGTTCAAACGTCACCAGAGTCTAATCTGGTTTATATGGTTGGAGGTTTATTTTTAAGGAAGATGGTGAAGATGATTGATGGAGAGAAAATGGAAAGAGAGAGGTGAGAAGAGAGATATGTTAAAGAAAAGGTCAAAAAAAAATTTCTCAAAAAATGGACGAAACAGACAAGATTTTCTAAAATTTGACATCGAAAGACAAGATTACTTCAAATTTGAACGGAGCCGACAAGATTCAAATGATTTTAAATCTCGTCGAATCGATTCCCAATGTGGCGCCCCAGGTGAAATTTGAAAGGCTATTTCCGGATTTTAAGAAAAAATTGGGCTATTTAGATTTTATCTCTCTTCAAAAGGGTCACTATGGAATTTTCCCTTAAATTTATCTCATTATAGTTTCTTAACTCCTTATGATATGGTGACGGATGTAACATCCTAAATATTCTAATAATAAATAAAGAAAGTGGCGTTAAATTGTCGTGTGTAATATTAACTAGCATCTAATATGGAAAAGATCATGGACTTGGACTAATTAAGATGGATTAAGGGGAATGGGCCCTAGGTCCATGGGCTTTAAGGGATATAAATATCCCCTTAAACCACCCTAAAACCCTAATCTACATTCCATCCATCCATATTGCCTACACACTCCAAACACACACACCACCATATACACAACCGAGAGAGACGAGAGGGACTTGAGGCCAAACAAACGTTAGTTGTATTAGATCTTTATTACATGAGCTATATACAAGATCTAGAGTGCATAAACAAGTTAAACGAGATTCAAACGAGCACTAAAGGTATGTTCTTGACCCTTTAAAGGTACGTTTTTATTAGCGTTTAGCCTTGAAACTTAGAACGAGAGTAGATCGGGTATAAACGAAACGTAAAGTTGTAAACTTGATGATAAACATGAGTGAAACAAACCCGAAAATGGAAACGGCTCGATTAAATGAACCCTTAATCCTAGTTGGAACGTTTTAGCTTAAAGGATCAAACTTTACGATTCGTTCGGGTCAAGCTTGGGCTGCAATCGGTAGAGGGAACGGTTGGGGCTAAGGCCGAACCATAATAAGTGAACAAGGGTTGCAAAATGCGTGTTTTAGATCGGCGAAACGAACCCTGGCAGCAGCAGCAAGCTTGTTGTATAACTTCGCTTATGGCGTAAGTTCGCAACTAAGTAACTTCGCTATAAGGAAGTTCGCCCAGTAAGTTCGCCCAGCAAGCTCGCCAAGCAAGTTCGTAGTACAAGTCCGCTTATGTCAACTTCGCTGTTGATTAAGTTCGCTTGGGGCAAACTTCGCCTAATGCTAAGTTCGCTTGTATATAACTTCGCTTGTATATAAGTACGCTTACAGTTAAGTTCGCCTCATATAAGTTCGCTTGCATATAACTACGCTTGTATGTAAGTTCGCTGACTGTTAAGTTCGCTTAACATGTATGTTGGCTTACGTTTATGTTCGCTCATAAATACAACGCAACGAATTGGATAGCGAATTAGACTTAGTTCGTTATGAAGAATGAGTTAACGAACTGGAAAATAAATTAAAATCCTTATGAAAAATGTGTTAAGACAGTTAATGTAAATAAAATTTTTCCAAGCTGACATGACAGCTCGACCCCAGCCAGGGGCTCTGCCCCTTGGACCCTGCTAGGGGCTGCCGCCCCTAGACCCCATTGCCAGGGGTGCTGCCCCCGGACCCCTGTTCGTTGTGGGTTATATAAAGATAGAAATACAATATGAATAGTAGTAGTTAATTGATACATGTAAATATTATACAGTTAGCCGTGCCCAGCTCAAGAAGAGAATAACGATTAACGGAGAGCGTAACAGGATTCAGGTGAGTTTCTAGCCCCATTTCCTTGTTATGTTTTCGGGGCTGTGTGCATACTCGATGTGATAGTTAATACACTTACCTTAATTGGTAAGTGTATGCCTTATATGGTTTATATGTTATGTATGTATATCTTAAATGTGAATGAAAGCTTGTCGGTACGTGAACGATCTTCGGATATTGCACGTGCCAACAAGGGAGGTATGTTTATGATAGATGAATGTGTATGATTGATATACGTACAATATATGAATATGTATGAATGATTAAAGAAAGTATGTATGTTATGGGTATGTAAAGGCAGTATGTACGAAGATGAAGAAAGAGGGACCAGACCCTAATAATATCTGAGATAGAGAAGACGGGACCAGACCCTAATAATATCTGAGATAGAGAAGTAAAAAGTGACCAGACCCTAATAATATCTGAGATATACAAGAAAGGGATCAGACACTAATAATATCTGAGATAGACAGGAAAGAAGGACCAGACCCTAATAATATCTGAGATAGAAAAGGAAGGGATCGAACCCTAATAATATCCGAGATATAAAAGGACGGTAATTTATATAGTATGAAAGTAATAAAGTACGAACGTATGTATGAACTTATGAAATGAAAATAGATTAGTAAAGTGATTATTATGTATCTTCGGGTGCATAATGGAAGGTAAGCGTATGTATTGTATTATGTGTGATTAACTAGAACTCACTCAGCGTAGCTGACTTTTAGTATGCACGCAGGTGAGTAGGATGAGACAGTTCGCTTGATGATGGACACATGGCATCGAATTGAAGACACTGGCGTCTCATGGACATGTTATGATGTTTTAAAAACTATGTTTTCTTTTTAAATGGCTATGAATGTTTGATAAGACCAGATTTGAAAGTTATGTAATGTTTTATGGTTGAAGTTTTATATTTCGCGTAAAGTTTTAATTAACTCTGATATTTAGAACTGTGTTTATGAGTAAATCTAACACCAAAAGGGCTACCGGTAACGGGACCTTACAATGGATTAATAATGATTTATTTAATATTTTTTTAATTCCTAATGCTTAAATAAATATTTAGTGTTTTCAATATAACCAAGCATTTCAATGATTTAGTATTAGTTGCTCGCTTTAATAAGTAAAACATCACTACTTCACAACGGTACACGATATGCAATGACGTGTGTGTCTATCACAACATATTTAGGTTGTCGACGAAGCCAAGCCGATATCAACATGTACTACGATAATAATATGCATTCTAATAAGTTACGTTTGTAACATACAACCCTTTTTAGTCATCATTCATGAAGGGATTTTTAGCGACCATGATCGTGCAACCTTACTCTTCGTATATGTCTCAACTATTGGAATTAACTACATAAGCATACTAAAATCATCCACATGACCTAGGGGAAACAACATTCTTCTTTTCATAAAGCCATGGTAACTAAGCCCCATGGGCTACATGAATTCTCCTCTTCTAAGACCATGCTCAGATATTTTAATATTTTGACTAACTCTTCTAAAATGATAATTGGTTAAAACATTAATTTCCTTTAAACACTCAATTTGGGTCGGTTTATGCCAAAATCACCAAGTAAACATGTAACTAATTCTTGAATTTAGCTATATGTGATCATGATTTGTGAATTTTAATGATTTATAAACATCAAGT
Source organism: Bidens hawaiensis (assembly GCF_021521415.1). Taxonomy (NCBI): domain Eukaryota; kingdom Viridiplantae; phylum Streptophyta; class Magnoliopsida; order Asterales; family Asteraceae; genus Bidens; species Bidens hawaiensis. The sequence continues at coordinate 28,557 of NW_027496315.1, forward strand.
AACATATTTCAAAGCCTATATTTGCCTTGGTTGCTCTTTAAATCCAAATTTTGGATTGAAGTCAAAGTCACCCTAGCTCGTCTATAAACTTTTCATATTGTCTTCATGCACATCTATAAATTTAGTGTTTGTACAAATTTGCACTAGAACATCACGAATGACCATCATCATTCCAACTATAACACGCCAGTTGTACAACCATGGCAAGTCACGAAGACACAACCGCAACCTCGTAGGAAACAGCCTATACTGAATCCTTCATGTCGGAAGCTACAATCCGTTACAACAATTGGACCCTTCTCAAAGGAATCTATAATACGCCCACCATGAAAATTCCTCCCATAAGGGATATATTGCAACACCCTAAGTAAATCCTACATCGTCCGTGGACATGCGAGATTCTTGATTCATAAGTAAATGCTTCGTGTCTTAAATCACTAGCGTGTTTTGGGCTTAATGCTAGTGGACGTGAGGAGAGCTTCCACAGTTAAGCGTGCTTAGGTGGAAGCAGTGATAGGATGGGTGGCATCTTGGGAAGTTTCCACCTACACAACCAAAAACAATTTGTGAGCTCTTCGTGGGCAAAGCGGGCAATATTGGTGGTATTAGGGGATGAAGATTACAAATAGTATCAAAACCAAGGCCGGACCGGTAGTTCCAATTCATATGAGGACGATGGACCCCTAAGGTTGGGGAGGAGAACGAAGCATTCTTTACAAGGAGGTGCATACATTCCCCATGGTCGCACGTTTTGGGCGCTTAATAGTAGTGGATGAGAAGATAACTCCACAGTTAAGCGTGCTCAGGTAAGTCTCTACCTGGGCATCCAAAAGCAAATTCTTGAGGCGATGATGGTTCAACCCGGCTAAAGTGGACAATGGTGCAATGATAGTTGGGATATTACAAATGGTATCAGAGCCACTCCTCTACCATTCAGGATGGTGGGGGCAAACCTCATCAAGAATGGTGACTCCCCGAGGGTGTCGCGAGGTACACTTTACGTTGGGTATCGATAAGTCATTAGATCTTTCTTTACTAGAATTTTATGATACTGGTCATTTGCGTAGGTTTCATTAATTTTGAATCAATAAACTAAACAAAATGCATATGTTGTCTTTGTTGTCATTTCACATTGATGTTCTTCTGATTGTTGCAAATTATTCGTCAAAAACAAATTATTAGCTAGTTCATCATAGTTTCGATTATTAAAACATAAATTTTGTCATGTGTACGTAAATTTATTTTGTTACAAGGATTTCACTTCGAGTTACAAACTAAAAGATGTTAATTAATGACGATGATTATTCTTACATTACATTGATTTTAACTATCATCTTATTTATTTCTTCGGGCCTGCGAGTTAGCAATTCTTAATTTGCAATCCACAATTTGTGGGGAGCTTGGTAGCTACAAGCAGCATTGCAGTCTTGTAAGTTTCATTACTAGCTTTTTGCTTAGCTCTGTCTAACGCCTGCTTGATCGTATCACACTGGCATGCCTTAGGTACAAGGACTAGGTTGGCACAACAGCTCGGTTTAAGTGATGTCCCATTACTTGCTTTACCAGGAATGGGCATGTACTCAATGTACCCACAACAATCACACCTTTCCGCGATCTTGGGGCACGCCTGTTGGATTTCATATCCATTGTCCTCTATGGTAGTAGTGGTTATGCAGGCAGAGACCTCAAAAAAATACTATTATAGCGGTCAAGGTGAATGAAAGTTTTGACATTGTGGGGTGTTTCTATCTTCGTAACATATTTCATGAAAAATTAATGCAAGAAAGTGAAATATATAGGGCCATGGGCCATTAATTAGTTTTCATAATTTTAGGTCATGTCACTCTATGCCGACGATATGTCGTTGGAATACATTGGGTGGGCGATAGTGAAAAAGACGGGGCTAAGACAAGTTAAAAGTTTCATTATAAACATTTTGTTTAATTTCCAGCATGTTCCACGTGATTAATATCAATCCCATGTAAAAATATAAAGATTACTATTCTCTTTTATTAAAACTCTTGTTAGTAGTTGCACTAGCACCAACTTTTTACCAGATTCTGTTTCCAGTCTTTGTTGATAAAGTATTTGAATGCCACTATATTTTAAAATAAAGTATTCGATAAGATTTTAAATCAGATACTACCAAAATTTCAAATAACGTTACATTCTTATAACTTTATAAGCATAGTAATAGTTACAATTTTCATATTTTTGAATCCACTGTATGCTAGTCTATCGCCTCTGGGTCCTTATTTGTATGGCGATGAATAAATGCAGATGTAACGTTACATATCCGAGAAAATACACACCTTTAAAAATGGTACTGTCCACAAAATCTTATAATCATCACATATGGTCTCACATACTCAAAGCAGAGATGACTCAACTTCTAATAGATTACTTGAGCACCATATATAGATTCAAGAGTTATAATAGAAAATTCATATGGGTTTGATGACAAGTTGTTTCTCTGAGGAAGAGAACGTTTATGCTTATATTTAGATATAATATTAGATTGTTTCACTACTAGAGTATCACTAACGAAATATAATTACACCGATGGAATCCGAAAAGAACCATATATATAAAAATACACCATTCTTTTTTCCTGAAAATAAAACACATTAGGTTTTTAGGCTATGTGTAGTGGATGAGCTACAAAATGAGGCGATTTGCGTTATGTGACGTCCAATCAGCAAATGATGAGTTTTTGTTTTAAGGGTATAATTAATTAATGATGTTGTAGCCCAATAAATAAATAAATATATATATATATATATATATATATATATATATATTACACACATATATTATTATAATTAATAATAATAAACCAACAAACAAATCCGGCAACAAAAACTACTCACCCCCCCCCCCCCCAAAAAGAATCGCCCCAATATTGCTTGGGGGCCCGGTGTTCCACCTTTTGGTCGTTCTCGTCGCCCCTCAATTGCCGCCCACTACGGATAGCCTTAGAATTAGATTTAATTACAACCGATAATACCCTAGATTTAATGGTCCTTATCTTTTCTTAGGTTTCTTAAAAAAAGTTCGTTGTTAGCATAAACCCATCACATATATACATATAGTTCATGCGGAAAGTCATCTTACTTAGGCAAGTTCAAGAAGTGAATCTAACCAATCATATAATTTGTTTTTATTTTCTAGTTATGTTAAGTAGAAGGGTGTTTTAGAAAAATATGTAGTTTTTTCTTTCTTATTTTTTTTGGTAACCGTCAGTAATTAATGACAAGTTAATATCAATATTTTTTAGGTAATTTGTTTTTTCATTTTACTTTAACCCGAAATCACAAACTCAATTTGATTATATCAACTTTTAAAATATTTTTACTACAATATTAAAAATCACCTACATCAGATCATTTTTGTAAGAAAAAAACATCTAAACAAAAAAATAAATAAATAATTATAAAACAAAAAAATAAAAAAAAAAACAAAATGTTTATCTAGCATTCCAGTCCGAAAAAAAACCCATGAAAAAATCAAAAAAATTAATTAAAAAAATATAAAAGAAATGAAAAAGTAAAAATACCAAAATGCTTATCTAACCTTCCCGTTCTAAAAGAAAAACTTAAACTCTGTTTAATCTTTGGGTTCAGTTTAGCTGTTAGCGGGTTTATGTTTGTTTAGCTTGGGGTTGGGGTAAACAATTTTCATTAACATTTTAACAAAAATCTCATTAACATTTTACATGTAAAACAACAGTTCATTAAGATTTTACATGTAAAATAACAATTTTAATTAAAATTGTACACGTAAAACAACAAATTTCATTAACGTTTTACATGTAAAACAATAGTTCTTTAAATTTTACATGTAAAAATTAATATTTTACATATAAAAACACTTTTCATTAACATTTTACGCGCAAAACAACAAATCTTATTAACATTTTACATGTAAAACAATAGTTCTTCAATATTTTACATGTAAAAAATTAATATTTTACATGTATAATAACATTTTTTATTAACATTTTACGCGTAAAATAACAATAAACCTATCCCCAAAAGCTAAATTAAACCCGAAGGCTAAAACGAGATTTTTTTTAGAACGGTGAATGTTAGATTTTATTTTTCATTTTTTTTACTTTTTAAATTTATGGGTTTTTTAATGTTTTTTAATTAGCTTTATGATTTTTTTTGAAGGTTTTTTTTCGTTTTTCTTTGTTCTATAATTTTTTAATTATTATTTTTTTATATATTAGGGGTTTTTTTTCTCTTACAAAATTAATGTGAAGTACATGATTGAGTGTGCACTATAAGAATGTGGTGAATTTTTCAAGGGTTGGGAAGGTTGTTCCCGGTTCCCCAATTTTAGGAGTTCTCTTTTAAACCCAACTCTCTCTCTCTCTCTATATATATATATATAGAGAGAGAGAGAGAGAGCAATATTAAAATAAGAAGTAGATTTTTCCTAAGAAGTGTAGGAAGTGTGTTTTCACCATTAGATTTAATAAAATACACCACACAATAAACATATTTTCTATATCCACCATCAAATCAACATATCTAACGCACCAGATTACTTCTTACACTTTTTAAACATATTCAACTTCTTATTTTAACCTACCACACATATATATATACATATATATATAGGGAGGAGATCATGAGAGAACTCTATTTTATGGAGAGAACTAGATAACTAATAATGAAATATTTTTAATTTAATTAAAAAAAATTTTTTAAAATTTTTTTTCTTTCATCCTTCTTATATGTTGTTATTCTTCACCACAAAAAATATAAAAATAAAAAAAATTAAAAAGATTAACGAGTAATGCATATATGCAATACACCGACTTTTTTTATAATACATATGTGCAATAGTGTGCATTTTGATATTTTAAATAGTGTTGAATAACATACATATAGTTGTTTGTATTGTATATTTGCAATAGTGTTATATTATATACAAAAATTAAAAAAAATCGATATAGTGCATATGTGCATTAGTGTTGTATTACATATATGCGATAATGTGTTTTGCATACAATTATTAGTGTCGTATTTGCATATATTCAATAGTGTGTATTGGATAATGCAATTGTGTTGTATTATATGCAATAAAACACTATTGTATATATGCAATATGCATTAGTGCACATATGCACTACTACACTGACAAGTTGTTTTTTTTAGGAACAATATCATCTTATTAGAAGGAGGAAAGAAAAAAAAATCACAAAATATTTTTTAAAAAATAGTTAAAATAATTCTTTATTAGTTCTCTAGTTCTCTCTGTAAAAGGAGTTCTCTCTAAATCCCACCCCTATATATATATATATATATATATATATATATATATATATATATAGGGTTTGATCAAATACTTGAAATTAGCGTGCTAATCGTGAGAATCAAGTATAATAATTATATATACAAGTATATACTTGTATATATAATTATTATACTTGATTCTCACATTAATTTCATTTGTACCTTAGTATTCTGCTATTTCCCATATATATATATATATATATATATATATTATATGGGACAAATATTTTGAGAACTCATTGAGTTGTAAGAACTTTTATAACTCAATTGTGACCACTCATTTAATTTAGAGCATGTTTGGGATTGAGTTTTTAAAATGCTTATGACTTTTCAAAAAACAATTTTAAAAAGCCAGGATTTGGGGCTTTTGGAAAACTGTTTTTTATCCCTTTTAAAAAGCTAAAATAAGAAAGTTTATTTATGATTGCCAAATACATTTAAACTTATTGGCTTTTTGAAAACACCAATAAGCCAATAAGCATTTTTCAAACTCAATCCCAAACATGCCCTAAATGTTTGTTTTTTTGTGTTTGTGAATAATTTTGAATTTAATATTAAGAGATAAGAGAGAATGAAATATTATTTAATGATGAAAGGATATAAAGGTAAAAACACTGACAATAAAAGACAAAATAACTATCATCATTTTCTTACTTTAATATTTTATTTATATTTTGACCATAATTTTATATAATAAAACCCATAATCTAATCAAAATTACATACATTACAAAAACTACATAAATTACAAAGGTTGCTCAATTACACAAGTTACCCCAAATTACTACACAATAAGCAAATGATAGATATTACCCAAATTACATAAAATTACCTTAATTACATCTATACCAATTACATAAATTACCAAAACTACATTAATTATTCAATAACAAAGTTACATAAATTAGCAATTGCATATACTACCCAAGATACATAAAATTTACAAATTACATAAAAGAAAATACAGATTATATCAATTATATAAAATACACTAATAATGAAGAGGTGCATCTAATCATGTCACCTACATACACCCCCTCCTTCTCCTTTGTAGTTTACTTTCAAACTTTAGTTTGTTAGGATGAAACGATTCAAAAAAAAATGCGAATTAAAGAAAATAGAAACAATCATAACAATATATCAGAGTTTCTTTCAAATTAGGATAAAAGAAACAAGAAAAAACTAAGTTGAACTAAAATTAAAAAGGATTCTTTTTTCAAATTAGATTAAATTACAATTATTTGAAAAAAACACAATTTGAAATAGTAATTTTTTTTAATAAAGTTTGAAACACGTTTTGCTAGTCTCCTTTTGAATAAAATTTAGCCATTAAAAAACATATTTTGATATCCATAATTTAAATAAACAGAGAGAGGGAGATATAGAGAGAGAGAATTAAATAAAGAGAAATAACGTGAGATGATTGAAGAGAGAGAAAATTAAATAAAGAGAAAGAGTATGAGATTATTGTAGAGAAAAAGAGAATTAATATGAGATGGACTAAAATGCCCTTAGTTAAATAAAAAAATAAGATGAGGTGGATTAATATGGACTAAGTATTGAGTTTTTAAGTTCTTAAAACAATATTAGGTTTTTAACTGAAATCATATATATATATATATGTATATATATATGGTAGGGTTAACGTAAAAATTAATAGCTTAGTGAGAATCATAAGAGTAAATGTAGACTTTGGATCTTGGATCTAGTGGTTGAGATTGGTAGTTTCTAAAAGTTGGATAGTTTTCTATTTACATGATATAGTGTTCTATTTGGGTGGTATACTTTATTTTTAAAGCATCTCACAAAACAATTGTTTTTTAGTTGAACCATTATATATATATATATATATATATATATATATGAGATGGTTCAAGAGAGAAATGATATTATTGCGAGAACTGCGAGAAGTGAATATTAACCATTGATTAGTTGTAATCAATGGTCTAGATTTAAGATGGCAAACTTGTAATAAATAATGAAAAAAGTTATGGAAGGTTTTAATAACAAGGGCATCATGGACTTTTTATTTGGACAATAAGCATTTATTCAAAGTTCGGTTTCTATAATCTTATTACATATATATTCCTATTTTTAGTAAATTCTCCTACTCCAAACAAATCAATCTTTGAGTTGGATTTTCATTACTATTATTATATGCGTTTTGGTTAACAGTAAAAACATACTAGAAAACAAGCATTTGATTGCCCTACACAATACTATAAAATCAAACCCATTTACTAATCACATTCTCGTGTTCTTCTCATTTGCTTTTTCCAAAACAAGATCAACTATTTAAATCAAATTGGTGGAGAAAGGCAAGGGCTATTGTCAAAAGCTAAGCAATTCATTCAATGTTTTATTATGAATGGTTTCGGTATACAGTTGAAATGGATTTTAGGAAGAATCATTTTGAGTATGTTCTCATTTTGCCATACAACACATTCGTGAAAGTTAGATTATAGGGATTATTGTGTGTTTACTTTGTGATTATTAATCCAAGTTTTACATATAGTTTTTGTTTCTTTTTTGTGTGTAGGTTGTGTAGGGAATATTTCATTATAGTGAGTTATATTAATACTAATATTGGATTGCGTAGGAATTATTTCAACTCAATAACTAATATTAATATTAGACTATGTAGGGATTATTTCAATATGTTGGAGTGTATGGATAATTTCATTGTGTAGGGATTATTGCCCTGCCGATGAATGGTATAACTTCGCCTGCACAAGTGACATAATTCAATTAAAAAAAAGATTATAGGAAGTGGAGATAAAAAAGAATATTGGTGTAGGTTATCATTATGATTCGTGTAGGTTAATATGAATCATATGTAGGTTATTATTATGATCGATGTAGGTTAATATTAATTATGTGTAGGTTGTTATTATGATCGGTTAATAGGAATAATGTGTAAGTTATTATTATGACCGGTTAATATGAATAATGGTTTGTTTTTCAAATACTTAGTAAATTGATGATATCCAAAAAAGTTGATTGTTTGTTTATGTGAAATCGATGAGTTGACAGTAAACAAAAACATAAAAAGTTGAACACAATGATTTTAATTGTAATAAATAATCAACTAACTTTATTACATTTTTAAATGCATAAAGCTGTCAAAATAAATAAAAAAATATAGGTATGATTTGATAAATGTGAAATGGGATTCTTTGAATCCGCAATAAACTTAATGTTTTTTATTTACAAATTAACAAAGAAATTAAATAGTAATTTAGTGAAATTGAAACTTCAGAAAATATTAATAGTTACCAAAATAACAAAATTGAATTGATTACCATTATACCTTTATATTTAATTAAATGAGAAAAGAAAAAGAATAAATCTGATTGGTTGGTTGGACTTCGTAAGATCAAGAGAGAACTCCTTTTAAAGAGGGAACTAGAGAACTCCACTTAACAGCATTGATTTTACTAGATCATTGCTAAAATAATGGAAAGGGAAAACCAAAAGGTGCTGGATTTTATTTCAAAGAGTGAGGGTAATATTGGTATTGACAAAATACAAGCGTTCTTTCTTTCCTCTTCTCACTCAATCATGTCGAACCATGCTTATTCCCATATATAGGGGTTCAATTCTCTTCTACTATAGTCTAGTTCATCCAAATTGACTGCAAAATCGAGCATGAATCTAAAGAAAACAAACAGGTAAAAGACCGTAATCGTCGATTTCCCATATTTCAGTGTCGATTGGGTGTATTATACACCAATCGATCATAGATCAGAGGTTATCACGTTTGATGGCTCTGTTTTTGCCTTTTTTTGCTTAATAGAATAACGATATAGCATAGTTGAACATTAATTTGTAGAACAATGCACATATTGACTGATTCATATATTTGTAGAAGATTTTTCAAGTATTGATTATATGTATTACTAATGTACTACATGTATATGCAGTTTTGATGCATTGCATAAATGTAATTATGATATACTGCATATATGCATTACATATACATAGTTCTAGTTGTTGATTAATTCAAATATTATGAGTGTCAGTTAGGTGTCGATCGTTCGGTTATCTAATTCGTTTAATCAATCGTGAAATCAAGCAGAAAATTGAAGAATTCTAAAAGGTATATGCTCGTAGTCGTTCAATTGACATGTTATAAGTGTCAATTAGGTGAATTACATGCACATAGTGTGGATGCTCTTTTTTTATGAAAGTTATGAACACGCATATTTGAATCATCAGATATTGATATCAGTTTAGGTGTCTTACATGTTTAGTTGAATATTATATATATATAGTTCATAAATAATTTATTTTACTGCATATTTCAAGTTAGTGCATATATGTTGAGCGTAGTACTAGAGTGTTGTAACACCCCGTAACCGCAGCGGAAACGTAAACGGGATGCAACAGACACATCTGATATCAACAGCATTGCTTATAAAGAAAACACCACTACATTAATTTACATCATATTACATTGTTCCAAGTTTAGTTCCCATCTAGGCGTTAACACATAGGTTTTACCAACAACACAATAACATATTTAATACAAAATGATCACTAAGCTTCCACAAAAAGCACGCATCATCAAGCATGTAGCCCTTATTCCAGTTTGGGAGTACCTAGAAAGCATGTAAAGAAAACGGGTCAACTACGAATAGTTGGTGAGTTTCACTAATTTAAACAACTGTGACAAATCATTATAATAATCATATATTAGCGATGTAATTATACTTTTACGGACATCTGGGGACACTGTTAACCCAGTACAGTACCCATTCCGGGGGCAAAGTTAACCCAGAAACACTTCTAGGGACCTCTGGGGACACTGTTAACCGAGTACAGTACTCATTCCGGGGGCAAAGTTAACCCAGAAACACCTCTAGGGACCTCTGGGGACACTGTTAACCCAGTACTGTACCCATTCTTTACGATTCCCGTACAATCAAATATTTATAAATACACGCAATTTCATGTGTTCAGTATGTACTTAAACATTTCATTAATAACATGCTTTTCGCCCCGGGAAAATATTTAAAAACACAATTCAGAAAAAAGGGGCTCGTGAAACTCACCTTATCGCAAGCAGTAACACAGTATGTGAGCTATTAATCTGGATCTGTAATACGATCCCTAAATTCGTTACAATACAATCACTATTAATATAACTTTAACCGTGTTAACCGGTACATCTGGGGACACTGTTATCCCAGTACTGTAACCGTTCCGGGGGCAATGTTATCCCAGAAACACTTCTACGGACTCAGATTGTGATATCGTTTAGAGTTCATTAGTCAAAATTACCATTAGTCGTTTTTCTCGTTTTGCGTGCCTAGCACAATTATCCGTTTTTACGTTTCAAAAATGAGTTTGGTCACACCCGACCCGAAAATAGTTGTTGATTGATAATTTAGTTAAAGTTGTGAAATTAGAGCTCGGTTTAGACGCCCCGATTGGCCGCGGGACCCGTTTCCGTCTTTAATGCACCGGAAACTGTTAAATCGGGTAAAAATTACTCAAATCATCCGAATTATTTTCGGATGATTCATTTTTACTTACTTAACTCAATTATATGAAAATAGTTCATTTTTCGAGTTTTTATACACCAGTCAGCTCGCTTAGGCGAACTTTACTGGTTTACGCGTTTTAAGCCTTAAAAGTTTGTTTTTATCTTTTTTTTAGCACAAATAATTATCCGTTTAGTCTCGGATCTTGAAATTTTGCACAAATCACTTTTTGACAGTGGGGAATTTTATAAAAATATTTCCAGAATTAATTTTTATATTTAAAATTTATTTATCTATTTTTAAACACCATTTAAACACCAAATATGTCGTAAATACCAAACGATCTTAGAAAAATCCCAAATTTTTCCTGGATGACCCATGCCATCCACATAGTCCCCTGTAATATTTCCAGAACCAAAATCTCATTTTACATGCCATTTTCACTAAAACCGAGCTAGAAAACCCTAGAACTCGTTTAATCGAAAAGCCTACTCAGACTTCTCCAACTGACCTCAAATTTTGTGTGTGACTTATACATGTTATAAAAAGCTTATCTGAAATTTTCCAGAATTTTTTATGATATTTAACTATTTTTCACCATTTTTGGCCAAAACCGAGCATTAAATTCACCAAATATTCATCCTTTGTCAAAAAATTACCACAAATTCACAGAACTCATATTTTTATATGTCTAACACCGCTGTAAAATTTCATGACCTAACTCTAAACGAGTCACAATCTGTCCAAAACTTAATCATCACACAAAAACCGAACTACCTTGTGTTTCTAGCTTCAAATCGCAAGGATCTCGCTTTCTAGCCTTTGCTATCAACTAGATACAACACCTACAAGCACAATAACACCACACCAAGCAAGTTACACCCACAATCAAGCCATTTCTTTCATGGTTTCGGTTATGATATAAAAACAAAGATTTAACCGTAAAAATTCGTTTTTGGTTCGTTTAACCCCTTTCTTGGACCAAGATCCCTTGTATAACTCGTATACATCACTTGATCATGCAAGAATCGGTTCCATCTCGGGTTTTCACCCTTTTTCACTTGGAAACCTCATTTTCTTGCAAACAAACTCAAGAAACGAAGATGAACACGTAAGTAACACGATTTTTACCTCGGTTTTCTTGCTAAAACTTTGGAATTTTGGATCTTAAAGTGGATGGAGTTGATGAATGTTGAGAGATTTGTTGAGAAAAAAGAAAATAAGTGTGGGAAATAAGGACCTTGAGTCCGATCGGATGGGTAAAGGGGTGGGGTGGGACCCACCTCTCCATTCTTGGCCATTCATTCAGATTTCCGTAATCTGGATAATGTTTTGGATAATCTGGTTCAGTTCGTTTTTCGGTTAAACGTTTAATTCGGCTTAAAACGAGGCTAAAACGGTCGTTTTTCGGCTAAAAAATGAAATTTATATAAAACCGATTTAAAAACCTTAAAAACTTAAACCATGACATTCATTATCTTAAAACATCATATTATTAATAATTACGCATCTTTTTCGGCTTGATCGATCGTCTCTTGCTCGGTTTGGTATTAAAGGTTTCGTTTAACGTACCAACGTACCATTAAATCGAAAATTCTTTTCTGTGCTTTAATTCACTTATCCCGAAGCTTTAATACTTCGTAAACATCACTAAATATTATATATCTCGTCTATAATGTATCCCCGATTCGTTCGGGCTTCAATAACCGTTAATCGGTTAATCGTATTTCAAATACGATTAATTGTATAATCGGGTATAATCCGTACTATGAATCATACATACTCGTATAAACGCATTATAATTCACATATTCATTATTAAATATCACATAAATAGTATATACCGGTTAGGGTATACCTGATTTTGCCGGAATCGTTACATTCTCCCCCCGTAACAAAAATTTCGTCCTCGAAATTTTACGCGTCGACTACTTCCTTTTGAGGAAATAGATAGGGGTATTTCTTCCGGAATTCGTCCTTTCGTTCCCATGTATATTCTGGGCCTCGTTGCGAATTCCATCTAACTTTGACCAACGAAATCTTATTGTGTCTAAGTTGCTTGATTTTCCCGTCTACTATTTCTATGGGTTCCTCTACGAAATTGAGCTTATCACTTATTTGGACACCCTCTAGAGGTAACACCGATGTCTCATCCGCCAGACATCTTTTCAAGTTCGATACGTGAAACACATTGTGAACTGCACTCAATTCATCGGGTAGTTCTAATCGGTATGCTACGGGACCGATTTTTGCAGTAATATTGAATGGTCCAATATATCTCGGGGCTAACTTCCCCGCCTTTCCAAATCTGACTACACCCTTCCAAGGTGATACCTTCAAATACACTTTATCACCTTTCTCAAACGACAAAGGTTTTCTACGGGTATCGGCGTAACTCTTCTGCCGATCCCGCGCGGCCTTTAGATTGTTTCTAATTTCAAGGATTTTGCTGGTCGTTTCCTGGACCAGGTCTGATCTAATAACCTGAGTGTCGCCCATCTGTCCAGCAGAGTGGTGATCGGCACTTCCGACCACCACTGTTATGGTAACTGTTATTATAGGAAAATTCAACGAGTGGGAGATGTTGATCCCAATTTCCCTTAAAATCCAGTACGCATGCACGAAGCAAATCCTCCAGAGTTTGGATGGTCCTCTCAGACTGACCATCGGTCTGAGGGTGGTAAGCTGTGCTTAGATCAATACGCGTTCCCAGCGCTTCTTGTACAGCTTGCCAAAGATTGGAGGTGAAATGACTATCTCGATCGGAGATGATTGAGATGGATATCCCATGACGGGACACAATTTCATTTATATAAATCTGCGCAAGTCTCTCAGTGTTATAATTATTCCTAATCGGGATAAATTGTGCCGATTTAGTTAATCGATCTACGATTACCCAAATTGCATCATGCTCTCGGGACGTTTTAGGAAGATGTGTCACAAAATCCATCGTGATTTGCTCCCACTTCCATTCGGGAATTTCTGGTTGTTGTAACATCCCCGAGGGTTTCTGGTGCTCCGCCTTAACTCTCGCACAAGTCGTACACTTACCGACATACGATGCTATATCCTTTTTCATACCCGGCCACCAGTAGAACTCCTTCACATCCTTGTACATCTTATCCGATCCCGGATGTATGGAATATTTCGATCTATGCGCTTCGTCCATGATTAATTCACGAAGGTCATGGAGGGTCGGGATCCAAATTCGGTTTTTGAAATAAAGAACTTCGTCCACGCGCTGTTCGAAATTCTTCTCATTACCGTAAAGTCCCTCCTTTTCCAATTGTTCCTCTTTCAACGCCTCACGTTGAGCGACTCGAATCAGGTCCGAAAGTTTCGACTGGACTATCATCCCCAGTGCTCGCACTCGCAATGGCTTAATCCGATCTTTCCTACTCAAGGCATCGGCTACGACGTTAGCCTTGCCGGGGTGATAACGGATGTCACAGTCATAATCGCTTAACAACTCGACCCATCTTCGTTGTCTCATATTCAGTTCTTTCTGATCGAATATGTGTTGCAAACTTTTATAATCGGTGAAGATGGTGCACTTCGTACCGTAGAGATAATGTCTCCAGATTTTAAGTGCGAAGATAACCGCTCCCAGTTCTAAGTCATGAGTAGTGTAATTTTTCTCGTGTACTTTTAACTGCCGGGAAGCATAGGCTATAACCTTATTATTTTGCATCAACACGCATCCTAACCCTCTACGCGATGCGTCACAATACGCGACAAAACCATCGTCTCCATCGGGGAGACTTAAAATCGGCGCTTGGCACAATTTTTGCTTTAACGTTTGAAACGCCGTCTCCTGCTCTTCTCCCCATTCATACCTTCGATCCTTTTGAGTCAGGAGAGTTAAAGGTTGGGCAAAGCTGGAAAAGTTCTCTATGAATCGACGATAATATCCAGCTAAGCCTAAGAATTGGCGGATTTCCTTTGGCGTTTTAGGCGCTTGCCAATTCTTAATTGCTTCATTCTTACTCGGATCAACGTGTATTCCTTGATGGTTTACAATGTGACCGAGGAATTGCACTTCTTGTAACCAGAAGTTACACTTGGAGAATTTTGCATACAACTTCTCCTGATTCAGAAGCTCTAAAATTATTCTTAAGTGTTGCTCGTGCTCTTCTTTACTTTTCGAGTAAATCAGAATGTCGTCAATAAACACGATGACGAATTTGTCGAGATAGGGTTTACAGACTCGATTCATGAGGTCCATGAACACTGCCGGCGCATTTGTTAGCCCGAAAGGCATAACTAAGAACTCGTAATGGCCGTAGCGAGTCCGGAATGCGGTTTTTGGAATATCTACTTCCTGAATTCTAACCTGATGGTAACCCGATCTAAGATCGATCTTTGAGAAATAGCTCGCACCTTGCAGTTGGTCAAACAGGTCATCAATTCGGGGAAGAGGGTATCTATTTTTTATTGTTAACTTGTTCAACTCCCTGTAATCAATGCACATTCTAAGGCTCCCGTCCTTCTTTTTCACGAATAATACAGATGCACCCACGGGGAATGACTAGGACGTATAAATCCTTTATCCATCAATTCTTGCAACTGATTGGATAATTCTTGCATCTCAGACGGTGCAAGTCGGTAGGGTGCTTTAGCAACAGGGCCAGCTTGAGGTATTAAATCGATTCGGAATTCGACCTGTCGGGTTGGCGGTAATCCAGGAAGTTCTTCTGGGAAAACTTGTGGAAATTCGCGTACCACCGGGATATCATCCACCCGTTTCTCATCAGAATCTGTGGCCGTCAAGCTTGCTAGATACGCCACGCATCCCTGGCGTATATATTTTAACACCTTGAGGTGGGATATAAATGGTATCATTGTGCCTGACTTCTCTCCTTGCACTAACACCTCTTCGTCATCCGACACCCAGATCTTGACGATTTTCTTTTCACAGTTTATTTCCACTTTGTTACGTGCTAACCAATCCACTCCCACTATTACGTCAAAACTACCTAATTCTACCGGTAATAAGTCAATCAGAAAGGATTGATCGTTCAGAATAAAATGGCAATTCCGAACTATCTGATTAACTATCATGGTTTTACCGTTAGCGACTTCTACGGTATAAGGTTCTATGGTTTCACTAATCGGAAGGTTTGCTATTGATAGGAATTTAACGGAGACAAAACTTCTGTCGGCGCCTGTATCAAATAATACAGAAGCGTAATGATCAGAGACGAGGAATGTACCTGTCACTACGCTGGGGTCCTGGCGTGCTTCGTTCGCCCCCATCACGAATGCTCGGCCTCTCACCGGATTGGACGACGATGCCTGACCCACGGTTTGCCTCCCATTTCCTCCCTGGTTCAGTTTCGGACAGTTTCTCTTGAAGTGATCTGTGCTGCCGCATTCAAAGCAAGCACGGCTGGTGGTCATCATTTGGTTTCCTTGTGGGTATTGTTGTCGGGCTGGTTGGGTCCTAACTGGCTGCGCACGGATAGGTTGCGGTTGTCGGTTCAGATTGTTCAGGTTTGTCTTACATCTCGGTACGTAGTGCCCATCCCTGCCACACCGATGGCACACTACCCCCCTGCACTCGCCACCATGCTGGTAACTGCATTTTCCACACCTAGGAAACGTCCTTGTCTGCGGTTCCTGCCTTCCGCCTGAACTAGTCATGGCGTAGTTCTGGGCAGCGGGCCTAGCCCGTTTATCTTGCTGCTTCCCCTGGGTCCTATTATCATACGTACCTCGCTTTCCCCCAGCAGACTCTCCTGCCACCTTCAGTGACCCACTCCTCACGAAATCGTATGTGACAATACCAGCTTGCGTCACCGCACCCTCAAACGTCTGGTGTCCCCCAGCGTTGACTATACTCCTTACTACTGGGGTTAGTCCCCATATATAACGCTCAACCCTCTTTGACTCCGGGGTGACCAACCACGGCACCAATCGTGACAACTCATTAAATCGGTTCGTATAACCCAAGTGGTCTGCCCCCTGCATCTCCAGGTTCCACAATTCGTTTTCTAACTTCTGCAGTTCGTTTTTCGGGCAGAAATGTTCCAGCACAAGGGCCTTGAGTTCTGCCCAGGTCATGCGGTTTGTCGCTGCCTGACCGCGAGTCTGCACTATTGTGTTCCACCATGTCAAGGCATGGTCCGTGAACGTGCAGGTAGCATACTTAACAACATAATCCTCAGGGCAGTTACTGATGTTCACAACCGACTCTATTTTCTCGATCCACTTAACCAACCCATTTGGTCCCTCAGACCCGCTAAAATCTAGGGGCTTGCACAAAATAAAATCTTTAATTGAACATCCCCTTGTTGCAGGAGTCGGTTCAGTGCGGTTCGTTTCTACACTGGGTATAGGGCCATTACTGTCTGTAACGACCACCCTAGGCGGTGCGTCATTACTCGGAATCGGGTTACTGTTCGGTGGAGGATTAACATTTTGTTCCCCATCATTATTGGTGGTCGTTTGATTGCTCGCAGGGGCTGGATTGGTCGTATTATTAATACTAGCGGCGATGCGCGACACTATATCCGGTATCGCCGCCTCTAACTGCCGAGCAATCAGACGGCTCACATCCCCTTCTGACATTTGAGCTGATCGTTTTGGTGCCATTCTACACAACATTAAGAAAATACATATAATTAATACAATTTCCATTTTCAATACACAACACATATTCCATTCATTAATAAACATTAGTCCATATTACATAAGCATCAGTACACATTTCATAAACATCAGCCCATAGATCAAGTTTTCATACATCGGTCCTACATCGGCATCATTTCGACATAACCCGCTATGGGTCAGTGCTTGAATGATACCCAAAAGTATCTACAATGATATCCCAAAAAAAAGAGACCCCCTATGGGCTAGTGGCTGTACTATACCTACCCAAGATTCACTCTATGTTAGCATCGCCACTAACTGCTTACACAGAGTATCAAAAAGCGGACCCTGACTACTACCACCCTAACATAACTAAACATGGTGGTATGCCAACCACACCATCACTGTCACCATCACCACTAACACCGCCATCAAACCCCGGATCCGCGTCTCCATCCGGTCAATCATCCACTGGGAGTATGCACCCTCCCTCCTCAGCTGGCCAATCGCGTACTGGCTGTCCAGTACGCAGTCCGCCAAGTGATTCCTCCTCTGAATACCCACCGTCAAGGCGACGGTGTGATCAACCACCTGCTCGTGGAGCACTCGGAGCCATGCAGCCTCGGAGGAGGGACGCTCATCCCTCTCCAGCCTGGGGGTACCCCACACGGGTGGAGGCACAGGCTCAGGCTGGAGGCGGGAGGACTCGCCCCTGTGGTAAGTAGGTCTGGGTGGGGTAGAGGTTGGTGGGACATAAGGGACACTGATCCGCGCCGTGAGGCGGGGACCGGGTCTGGGAGGGGTGGGGGTGACCTGTGGTGCGGGTAGGGTGGGGGATCTGGCAACCCTAGCAGGGGAGGACAAGCTAGCACTCCTATGGCTAGTCTCAGTAGGCTCAGTGCTGGATGCTAAGCGTAAGCTCCTGGAGTTCCCGGAACTGACCTCCTTCGGGTCCTCCTCCACTGACAAACTTCTTGATCTCGACATCCTTCCTGTACACAAGTTAGCAAACATATAGTTTCTTCCATAATGTAAATCATGATTAATATACACATACTTATACAACTTTGTCACATAAAAATATTATCATATACTTACACATATGTTGCCGATTTTACCTATTAATGTGCCCCGTGACTTCCCCTGAATTCCCTCGTGCGGACAAGTCTGTTATTATGTTCCGGACCATAATAACTCCATCCAAGTTCATCCAGATCTCGTCACTATAAATTATTAGTTGATATTCAGATCCTATAATACTTGAGCTACTGGTTATATTTTAGGTATCTTTTAAAGACATCCTAATTCTTTATAACCAATGGCTCTGATACCAAGTTCTGTAACACCCCGTAACCGCAGCGGAAACGTAAACGGGATGCAACAGACACATCTGATATCAACAGCATTGCTTATAAAGAAAACACCACTACATTAATTTACATCATATTACATTGTTCCAAGTTTAGTTACCGTCTAGGCGTTAACACATAGGTTTTACCAACAGTACAATAACATATTTAATACAAAATGATCACTAAGCTTCCACAAAAAGCACGCATCATCAAGCATGTAGCCCTTATTCCAGTTTGGGAGTACCTAGAAAGCATGTAAAGAAAACGGGTCAACTACGAATAGTTGGTGAGTTTCACTAATTTAAACAACTGTGACAAATCATTATAATAATCATATATTAGCGATGTAATTATACTTTTACGGACATCTGGGGACACTGTTAACCCAGTACAGTACCCATTCCGGGGGCAAAGTTAACCCAGAAACACTTCTAGGGACCTCTGGGGACACTGTTAACCCAGTACAGTACTCATTCCGGGGGCAAAGTTAACCCAGAAACACCTCTAGGGACCTCTGGGGACACTGTTAACCCAGTACTGTACCCATTCCTTACGATTCCCGTACAATCAAATATTTATAAATACACGTAATTTCATGTGTTCAGTATGTACTTAAACATTTCATTAATAACATGCTTTCCGCCCCGGGAAAATATTTAAAAACACAATTCAGAAAAAAGGGGCTCGTGAAACTCACCTTATCGCAAGCAGTAACACAGTATGTGAGCTATTAATCCGGATCTGTAATACGATCCCTAAATTCGTTACTATACAATCACTATTAATATAACTTTAACCGTGTTAACCGGTACATCTGGGGACACTGTTATCCCAGTACTGTAACCGTTCCGGGGGCAATGTTATCCCAGAATCACTTCTACGGACTCAGATTGTGATATCGTTTAGAGTTCATTAGTCAAAATTACCATTAGTCGTTTTTCCCGTTTTGCGTGCCTAGCACAATTATCCGTTTTTACGTTTCAAAAATGAGTTTGGTCACACCCGACCCGAAAATAGTTGTTGATTGATAATTTAGTTAAAGTTGTGAAATTAGAGCTCGGTTTAGACGCCCCGATTGGCCGCGGGACCCGTTTCCGTCTTTAATGCACCGGAAACTGTTAAATCGGGTAAAAATTACTCAAATCATCCGAATTATTTTCGGATGATTCATTTTTACTTACTTAACTCAATTATATGAAAATAGTTCATTTTTCGAGTTTTTATACACCAGTCAGCTCGCTTAGGCGAACTTTACCGGTTTACGCGTTTTAAGCCTTAAAAGTTTGTTTTTATCTTCTTTTTAGCACAAATAATTATCCGTTTAGTCTCGGATCTTGAAATTTTGCACAAATCACTTTTTGACAGTGGGGAATTTTATAAAAATATTTCCAGAATTAATTTTTATATTTAAAATTTATTTATCTATTTTTAAACACCATTTAAACACCAAATATGTCGTAAATACCAAACGATCTTAGAAAAATCCCAAATTTTTCCTGGATGACCCATGCCATCCACATAGTCCCCTGTAATATTTCCAGAACCAAAATCTCATTTTACATGCCATTTTCACTAAAACCGAGCTAGAAAACCCTAGAACTCGTTTAATCGAAAAGCCTACTCAGACTTCTCCAACTGACCTCAAATTTTGTGTGTGACTTATACATGTTATAAAAAGCTTATCTGAAATTTTCCAGAATTTTTCATGATATTTAACTATTTTTCACCATTTTTGGCCAAAACCGAGCATTAAATTCACCAAATATTCATCCTTTGTCAAAAAATTACCAAAAATTCACAGAACTCATATTTTTATATGTCTAACACCGCTGTAAAATTTCATGACCTAACTCTAAACGAGTCACAATCTGTCCAAAACTTAATCATCACACAAAAACCGAACTACCTTGTGTTTCTAGCTTCAAATCGCAAGGATCTCGCTTTCTAGCCTTTGCTATCAACTAGATACAACACCTACAAGCACAATAACATCACACCAAGCAAGTTACACCCACAATCAAGCCATTTCTTTCATGGTTTCGGTTATGATATAAAAACAAAGATTTAACCGTAAAAATTCGTTTTTGGTTCGTTTAACCCCTTTCTTGGACCAAGATCCCTTGTATAACTCGTATACATCACTTGATCATGCAAGAATCGGTTCCATCTCGGGTTTTCACCCTTTTTCACTTGGAAACCTCATTTTCTTGCAAACAAATTCAAGAAACGAAGATGAACACGTAAGTAACACGATTTTTACCTCGGTTTTCTTGCTAAAACTTTGGAATTTTGGATCTTAAAGTGGATGGAGTTGATGAATGTTGAGAGATTTGTTGAGAAAAAAGAAAATAAGTGTGGGAAATAAGGACCTTGAGTCCGATCGGATGGGTAAAGGGGTGGGGTGGGACCCACCTCTCCATTCTTGGCCATTCATTCAGATTTTCGTAATCTGGATAATGTTTTGGATAATCTGGTTCAGTTCGTTTTTCGGTTAAACGTTTAATTCGGCTTAAAACGAGGCTAAAAAGGTTCGTTTTTCGGCTAAAAAATGAAATTTATATAAAACCGATTTAAAAACCTTAAAAACTTAAACCATGACATTCATTATCTTAAAACATCATATTATTAATAATTACGCATCTTTTTCGGCTTGATCGATCGTCTCTTGCTCGGTTTGGTATTAAAGGTTTCGTTTAACGTACCGACGTACCATTAAATCGAAAATTCTTTTCTGTGCTTTAATTCACTTATCCCGAAGCTTTAATACTTCGTAAACATCACTAAATATTATATATCTCGTCTATAATGTATCCCCGATTCGTTCGGGCTTTAATAACCGTTAATCGGTTAATCGTATTTTAAATACGATTAATTGTATAATCGGGTATAATCCGTACTATGAATCATACATACTCGTATAAACGCATTATAATTCACATATTCATTATTAAATATCACATAAATAGTATATACCGGTTAGGGTATACCTGATTCTGCCGGAATCGTTACAAGTGTCGATGGACATTTTTTGTACACTGATTAAGTTATGAATGATACATGTATTGATATCAGTTAACTTGTGTATTTACTTGATTTGTCAAGTATTACACATATACCGTGCATAACCGATGCGTCACCTATCCATTAATTACATATATAATCAATTTTATCACATATATGCAACACTTGTATATTATACGCATATGTAGTCTGATGTATTACATGTATACAATGCTTGTATATTAGATGAATACGCGGCTTGTTGTATTACATATATGCAACACGTTTCTGATTTATTACATATATGCAGTAGTTATAACGTATATGCAACACTAATGTATTACCTACATATATAGTCTGTTGTAAATGAACTCATTAATTTCAGTTATATTGCATTATGATTGTTTATTTTTGGTGCTTAACTGAGCATTATTGGCTTAATTAATCTTTTGATTTGGTTTTCCCTCCAACTGTTTGATGAAACGTCTAAATGAACTCGTGTTGTTGGTTCTTGAATCATAACATTGTGTCATGTTAATTTTGCTTCATAATGTTAAAATACATCATCTTTCTTAAAACAATATTGTGATAGTGAAGGCTTATGTGCATATCTACATACAGGAAAAATGACAATTAGCAAATCATATAGAATCTGATTTACTTTATGTTGCCAATGATTGAAATTACATGTTACTTTAACAATATCATGCTTAATTTATGGTAGCCTATTCATATATTCCCTTTAAAGACTATGTCAATCAGTCAGTTTTTTATTAATTGTAGCCCAATTAGTCTTTGTGTGTTTTTTTGGTGTGTTTTCATGGGTTGATACCTGAACTCGTCCCGAGACCGAATTGCCCAGCACCAAGGACCAAAAATAACATGTGCACTATAATACGGGCCCGAGATTAGGTGGAACTGTTGATTCTTCGGTTATATTCAGGTCGACCCTATTGTACTAATATATTACATACATGTATTACTATTGTATCCGAGATCAGGTGAAACTGCTGATTCTTCAGTTATTTTCAGGTCGACACTATTGTACTAATCTATTACATATTGATGTGTTGTAAAACTCACTAGTTTTCCGCGCTATTTATCATTTTTTTAATCTCTTATTTATGTAAGATTTAATGTTTTTAACTTGTTTTAGTATGATCTTACATGAATATGTATTTTGTAGGTTACGAGTTTAAAGAGAAATAAACCGAGCTTTGAAAGAATTTAGAGGCCTTTTTATGCACTATTCTTGAAGAACCAAGTTAAAAGCCCGGCCCCTATCCATTTGTGTGAAGCCTATGCATGATTTATTATATTATAACATAAAATAACAAACCCTAGCAGTCCCTAGAGTTGCTAATCCCGAAATCAGCAGCAACTCATAAGTAATAAAGAAAAAAAAATAAAAAACCTTATCTTGGTGAAGAGTTTTGATCGCAACCAACAAGAGGAGAAAGAAGAGAAGTTTAGCAGCTGAGTTTACAAGTATTATCAAGTGTTTAAGCATCAAAAGAGTAGCCATTAACATTACATAACATCTCCATATAATTTGGTTTGGTTTATATTTCATAACTCTCTTGTTTTTGATATTGAAGTTGACTTGTTTTGCAATTGAGTTGAAGATTGAATTGTGTATGATCATAATTGATTATTGGATGATTTCGATTATGTTTTTGGTGATTAATATGATGTTTAATTTGAGTTGTTGCTGCTGTCCAAAAACTGTGATTGGCTAAACTTCTTAGTTCTACCTAGGTTTGATGATTATTGTTCGGTTTTGATAAATTGAATGGATTGTTTGGTTAATATGACTTGAATTGCTATTGAAAGTTTGGTTTAATGATGAATTAGGTTGTGTTTAGTGGCTGCCATGTTATTGATATTATCCCATAATCTCGTGCTTCGATTAATTGAATTGGTTTTGATTGACAGTTGCATCTTTAAGTCTTTACTTTGTGTTTAGAGTTTGTTTGCGGTAGGTACAACCGTAAGGTTTTGTTGAGATTGTTAATTGATATAATTTAGCGGGTAAGCATCTTCTTAGAGACCGAGATGTGATAGGAAGTAAAGTCGTCTCATAGCTTTTTGCTTGTTAGGATTAGAATTGCGCGAGAGCGAGTTCGGTTCTTGTCGGGTTTGGGTTCGTGAGCGATTAGTTGGTCTAGTTTTTTTTAAACCAAATTGTTCCTCTATCCTTGGCTACGTAGTATTCGTTTCCATTAGGGTCGTGTGTCGGTGAGTACGAGAGGAGAGTCGACATAAGAACACCTTAGCATTTGTTTCCCGGTTTGTTCTTAAAATCAATTAAGTGTAAGTTAGGGTTTGTTAGTGAGATTGATAGGTGATCTAGCTTTCTTGAGCAAACCTTAGTTATGTCATCTTTAGATACCGGTGTCGTGAGATCATTCAATCCATTTGCTTGCTAGACCATCAATTTGATTCTTACCTAGGTAGACGTTTTCTCCATTGCCAGTTAAGTCTTTAAATTAGGAAAGTTCAGTTTGTCAGTTCAGTCAGTCCAATTAAGTAAGTTAAAATTAATTAATTTTGTTACAGTAATTTAGGTCAAGTAGTTTAATTTATTAAAAATCAATTAAAAATATTATTCTTATGAAGGTCTTGTCTAGGGTTTAGTGATTATAGGCGTTCTCATGTGTCCTTGTGTTCGATACTTGGACTTCTTAGATCTATACTACTTGTGACCGGTACACTTGTCGGTTGTGTATGGAGTCATTAGAAGTTTCCGTTTTAAATTTAAAACTTAGTTGGTGAGTCCCATAGAAAGAGCACTCATTAGACACACATCACATATATGTATTACTATTGTATAATGTTAACTTATAGCTTTTAATTTATTGTTAGGTGATGGAGAGCATAAAGCAAAGGAGATATCAATAAAAAGAAATCACGATGGTGGAAAAAAACCGGAGTTTAAAAAACCAAATGCATGAAAAAATACATGCTTTGAAATAGGAAATATTTCACCTACACGTCAACTGTTTGATGGTGTTAATGCGATGCAAAATAAACGATTAGATGTTGTTAGAGGATTATGATTTGGAATCGAGCGTGTTAAGACAATATGAATATTATGGTACTTTCATATGGTGGTGTGAATTATTGTGATGATAATATTAATGAAACGTTGTTTTATTTCTATGCTTTTCGGCACATCAAAGTTGACATACACATAGGTATCGACGAGGCGGTCGTAGTTATATTGCATATGTAAAACTTATGTTGAACTCGCTTGGGCATTCCGTTCAATCAATTTATGGTATTTTCTTGAAGTAATAATTGTTTATAACCAAATACAGGTTAATTTCATATATATTAAGTATGTGTAAAATTATATTGCATATATGTA
The DNA here is from genome assembly GCF_021521415.1 of Bidens hawaiensis. Lineage (NCBI taxonomy): Eukaryota > Viridiplantae > Streptophyta > Magnoliopsida > Asterales > Asteraceae > Bidens > Bidens hawaiensis. Next base: position 53,657 of record NW_027496315.1, read on the forward strand.
GTATACAAAATAAACTTTTACATCATTGACTGACGCCATCAATTTGCAACAAAAATAGGATTAGAATTGTCATTTAAGTAATTTAAAAAGATGAACGAGTTTGGGTTTAAAAAAGTTAATATGACAAAATGTAACAATTATGAAATAAACATTAAAAGTAATATTACATTTGTGTAATATTAGACAACAGTAGACATACAAAAAATCTTAGTATTACACATGTGTAGTACATGACTTGCTTGTTGGCTTGTTCATCAACACCAACTAATTTCAATAGATATATTCAACCACAATAAAATGCAAGAGATTAGAAGTTAAATTGTTAGGAACTTGAAGCAACATCAACATCGGAGCTCGATTGGCATTCCAATTAAACTGAACATGGTCTTCACTTTGAGTATTAACTATTAACTAGTGGTTTTACCCACGCTTCACTGCACAGGTTCTCGTTTTCTATGTTGATTACTGCATAACCAATATGTAACATCCTACTTTTGGCTATAATAATAAAATAAATTTTGTCAATTTTATAGTGGGTTGTTATCGGTTTAGATAAATAGAATATGAGTTGGGCTTGTGTTGGTTAAATGAATATGAGTTATGGACTTGGGTTAAAGGAAAGACCATGGGCTTAAGCCCATGACCCATAAATATATAAACCATAATCACCACTTAATCCTTCATTTCACATATTCCATACACCATCCAAAACACACACTTAAGCTTTCTCTCTAGTTCTTCCTTTTTCTAAACCGAAATCAAGAAGGAAACCGAGCACCGACCCGAGGTAATGATAGTATGATATTGTATGAGCTTAAACCCGCTAGATATAGTCACAAAACGACGAGCCGACACCGTTAAACCGTTTAAGTCACGAGATCCGGGTGGAATTGGGTATTAACCGAACCTAAGATGAGCTTAGGGGTCACCCTAGCTCAGATCTGGATCGAATGGGACGAAAAACGGTGAAAAACGAGTTAAAACTCGTTTTTCCGGTGAATCTGCGGTTTTTCGGCGGCGGCGCCAGAAATGTGTACGAGGAAAAGGGAATGTCAGAGAATGTTCCTGACATTCTCTGACCTAACCCTAGTTCGCTAATGGGAAGTTAACGAACTAGAGGTGATTCGCTAAGCATGAGATAACGAACTAGCTTCTGATTCGTGATATTCAGTTCGCTAAAGGAGATAACGAATTAGATGGGCTGATTCGTTACCTGGACTGATTCATTAAGAGTCCAGTTCGTTAGAGGGTTCAATTCGTTACAAGAACCAGTTCGTATGACAACCTGATTCGTTAAGAATAATATAACGAATTAGAAGTTTAACATAATGACCAGAACAGTCCCTGGACTTAGTAAAAGATTGATTTAATTACAAAGAAGCCCTTGGACTTTCAAGTTAGCCAATTAATTAACGATTCGAAATTCTAATGGAAAATGTGATAAGACAGTTAATGGAAATAAACTCGACCCCATCCAGGGGCTCTGCCCCTTGGACCCTGCTAGGGGCTGCCGCCCCTAGACCCCGCTGTCCGGGGCGCTGCCCCCGTACCCCTGTTCGTTGAGGGTTATAATTAGACTAGGAATGCGAGATGAGTAGTGATAGTTAATTGATGCATATAATTATTATACAGTTAGCCGTGCCCAACTGAAGAAAGGAATAACTATTAACGGTGAACGTAACCGACTTCAGGTGAGTTTCTAGCCCCATTTCCTTATTATGTTTTCGGAGCTGTGTGCATACTCGATGTGATAGTTAATACACTTACCTTAAATGGTAAGTTTATGCCTTGTATGATTTTTGTATGATGATTGCTTGACGGTGCGTGAACGATCTTCGGATATTGCATGTACCGTCAAGTGACAGTTAAAGATATGACTGATATGTATGAGGTATGAATGATGTATGTATGAATATATATAATGTATGAATAACGTATGTATGATATGTCAATGGTACGTGAACACTCTTCGGAGATTGCACGTATTGTCAAGGAAAGCACGTAAGGTAGGTGTAGTACAATGTACTAAATGTAGGGAACCGACCCTAATAATGTCGGCGAATGTAGGGAACCGACCCTAATAATGTCGACGAATGTAGGGGACCGACCCTAATAATTTCGGCGAATGCAGAGAACCGACCCTAATAATATCGGCGAAGGTTATAGGGCAGACTGCTCTTTAAAACGTATATGTATGAATGAAACTATGCATGTAAGGATGTAAGTAACTATGAAGGCATGTACCTTTGGGTACATATGTAAGTATGTGGATGTATTGTATGTCGTCTGATTAACTAGAACTCACTCAGCGTAGCTGACTTTTAGTATGCACGCAGGTTAACAGATTGAGACAACTGGTTTGAGCAGAACACATGACAAGACTGAAGAGGCTGGCATCGGAATATTTGTCATGATGTTTTGATACTATGTTTTAATTATGTTCTAAAAAGACAAGTTACGAGTATTTGTAATGAATGGTTGACTATTATTATTATTTTGCGAAAGTTTTTAATTAACTCTGATATTTAGAACTGTGTTTATGAGTAAATCCAACGTTAAAGTGAGGCACCGGTAACGGGGCCTTACACAATACCTGCAAAATGCTGCAACTAACACAATAATTATTATAGTTAAGCACAAAGGTAAAGAGTGACAAATAACTATAGTCGCGTTCAAAGAGAAAATGGCGATCCGCCAAAGCAATAAACTAAAGTACACAAAAACAAACAACAAACACTTATACTATAAAACACAACTATAATTCAAACAAAAAAAAAACATTTTCTCGAACACCTAGTGTGCGGAAATCTAAAAAAGACATCCTAAAGCAAGGGTCTACAACAACAAAGAACAACTCACTATCTACGATGTTATACATGCTTTTGCAACATGCATTTGCGAATAATAAAAAAAGGTATGGCCAGTTTAAAAAAACTCCAAAACGCACGCTTCAATAATAAAAAATCAACTAGACAAACATCTTGTATGCAATCCATAAACTAACTCACTATCCATGATGTTATATGTATTAAACGTTGGTTGTAATACATTAAAACTCTTTGTATTTTCAACATGCATTTGCAAATAAGTAAAAAAAGTACGCACAATATAAAATAACTCCAAAACGCACGCTTCAATAACAAAAAAACCAGACATTTAGTCACACGCTTGGTGTGAAATTCGTAAGCCACCGTCACCGATTACAAAAAAAACGATATATAAACAAAAAAACACATGTTCTAAGACAATAAAATACATGCATCTGTAACATGCTTTGGAAAAATCATTAATAAAGGCATCGACAGTTAAAACAACTCTAAAACTCACGTTTCAGTAACAAAATACCAACTAGACATTTATTCGAACACCTAGTATGCAATCTGTAAAGCATCGTCAACGATAGCAAACAACGACACCTAAAAGAAAAGACACAACTTCTAAACCATTAAAATACACTCATCTGCAACTACAACAACAAAAAAAGAACTCACAAAAGAAAAAATAAACAAATCAAATCACTTTACGTGAAACAAAGTTGCGACTGACAGTCAAATATCAGATGAACGAAGACAAAAGATAAGCAAAAAGTGACCTCTCATCACAAACTTGTTCAATAATACCTTCCAAAGGTTTGCATCTGTTTGCAACTAATATGTATTACTTGAAAACATTTACATATATATATTACATATGTGCAATACTTAACATTATATTACATAAATGTAGCATATAATAAAATGTTACCTTGTTGATCAAAACCACCGTATTGCAATAGAATAGCCAGATTAATATCAACAGATTAACTCAAATAAACACTCTGATCAAACAAATTAGATTCCTTCATCGAGTAGCAATTGATTTTAACATAGATTCATGTAATCGATTTATCAATGAAACAACTGCAAGTCAATTAAAAACAATGAATGAGTAAGGAACACATAAGTCAGATTACAAAAACCTGCAGCTGACATGTTAAACAATTGAAATAATTGTTTATTAGGGTTTAGAATAACCGAGTTCTCTTGATTTGTGATTTGCAGGTGCTAATTTTTGTTCAACTAGGGTTTCTATTGAGATTGCTGCACAGGGGATTATGGGAGTGAACAAAGATGACGCCAGTTATTCTTGATTGGGGATATTTACAAAAGTAACCCTATACTTCGGAGTTCTCTCTTGATCCTTCCCCTATATATATATACATATATATACACACACACACTAGGCTATATGCCAGTGTGATACACGGGTTGAATAAACTATTTTTTAAAAATACTAAAAAAATATAATATATGAAAATTGTAATAATAAGTTCTCAATATAGTTTTAGGGTTTCTACAAATGGGAAAAAAAATAAGAATGATGAGAAAGATTTGTGTAACATCCCGAAATTTCCATGAATTACATTAATATTATTTCCGTTGGAATAATTAATTTGAGTTAGTAGAATAATAATAATATAATAATAAAGATAGAAGGATGAGAGGCTAAAATAGATGGAATAAATTGTGGACTTAAGATGAAGATGTGCCTAAGGTCCATGGGTTTAGGGAGTATAAATATCCCTTAAAGCCTAAATCCTTTCCATCTCCATCATTCTACACCTTAGCCTACACCATAAAAAAACACACATTTAAGCCAAACACTCTCTACACTCTTTCATTCAACGATCTGAGACCAACCGAAGGTAAGAAATCATTTATCTCAACTGACCCATCAATTTAGAACCCGGCACCGCTGTCCTTAGATGCCGAATGAGCCGTATGAATCTAGATCTAGCTTTATTCGGGTGTTTAATCAACCAAAAACGAGCTTAAGGGTTACCTGAGCTTAGATCTGGACACCCTGAAGCTACCTGTCTCATAAACGATCAAACTCCAGCCAACCATGGTGGTTAACGGCGGCTGACAGCGCCAGAATCGAAGAAAAACCTTAAAAACGCGAAATAGGGAGTTGGTCTGCACATATAGGGCATATAAGTATGTACGCCGTATATGTATAGACCGTATAAGTATATACGACGTATATGCATATGTAACGTGTATGTATATGGAGCGTATATGTATATGTAACGTGTATGCATATGTGGCGTATATGTATGTTCAGTGTGTGAATGTTCAACGTATATGTATTACTAGCACATAAGTATATTAAGAATGCACAAGTCTCTTATGCGTATAACTTATACGCAATGTATAAGTTATACGGCGTATAACTTATGCAGACGTATAACTTATACGGAGAAGCTTACGTGAGGAATTGACTTATACGCTGACCTATACGGAGAATAACTTATACTCTATAAGGACTTATACGCCCCTAAAACTTATACGGGCCTAAGTGACTTTCCAAATAAACGAAAGATATATGGCGTATACGTATGTAAACGATAGATATGAACTTATATGATGGTTAAAATAAGAATAAGTAAATAATTAATAATGAAAGGTAACGTTTAAAATGAAGATTCGATTTTAATTAAATAATTGAACTTCACTTTTTCTAAAGAGGTTTTTGGTAAAGACTTATTAAGGAAAATAGCCCCAGCCATGGGCTCTGTCCCTTAGACCCTGCTAGAGGCTGCCGCCCCTAGACCCCGCTGCCAGGGGCGCTGCCCCCGAATCCCTGTTCGTTGAGGGTTACATTAAACTAGAAATATGATATGGGTAGGGATAGTTAGATTGATACGTGTAACTGTTATACAGGGTCCGGTACCCTCCATCATCGGATATTATTAGGGTCCGCTACCCTTTTATCCATGCCATCATGCCTTTCTTCAGGTGTTCATAAGTTACATATTTGCGTGCTAATAACATTTCCTAAATCATTCATAGATCATTTATACCACATTGATATAGCATTCATACATTATTAATAACACATTCATATATCATACACTTACCACTTAAGGTAAGTGTATTAACTAATCACATCAAGTATGCACACAACCCCGAAAATATAACAAGTAAATGGGGCTAGAAACTCACCTGCAAGCGATTCCTTTCTGAATTTATGGTAATGCCCTTCTTGAGTTGTGCACAGCAACCTGTATATCAATTAGCAAAAAACACTTAACTACTCCTAATTATATTATATTCCTAGGTTATTGTAACCCCTAGCTACGGGGATCCGGGGGCAGCGCCCCTGGCAGCGGGGTTCTAGGGACGGCAGCCCCTAGCGGGGTCCAAGGGGAAGAGCCCTTGGCTGGGGTTAAGCTCATCAGAAAACTAAAAACCTCATTAGAAAACTGAAGTTCGATTATTTAATCAAATCGAATCTTCATTTTAAACGTTACCTTCTGTGACATTCGTCAATTTCGGGTCAGTCGTATATTCGTTTTGTATATGTTTATCATGTAACCTGACCCGTTTTGTAAACCGAAACCCTCGATATAAGCAAAATAATGGATTTTATGTTACATATTTGTTTTATACTTGTTGGTTCTCGAAAAAAACATCCTTTTCGGTCCATAAAATGCCTTAAAAACGCATAAAACCAACTCCAGGGACCAAATCTGCCATTTTTGAAAGTTTGAAAAGTTTTTCCACCCACCCCATCGCGATACGCAATGGGTGAGGGCCTGGGGGCGTCGCGTGGCGCGATGGCTTTCAGGTCAGCAGCCCATTTTGTTGTTTTGTTATTTACACTCTATTATCCAAATCCGATTTTTACACATTAAATCTCTTGTTTAACCCTTTCAATCTCATCCTATAAATACAAGACCCTCTCCTCTATTAATCCCTGCTCATACTTTATTTCCTCTCTCTAAATTCAAGTTCTACAAGGTTATTTTCATTGTTCATGATAAGTTTGACTTTCAAAAGTCAAAGTGATCAAAGTCTTTCATTTTAATTAACTTATTTAGTTTTATTAATACTTGAAGCTTGTTATACAACATATATATATAATATACACGGCTTGTTAACTTTGGTGGTCGCTTTTCCAATCTCGGTCGGTGGAGTGTCGGGCCTCGTAAGGCAAGGGTTCATGGAGGACTTACGAGTCCTTGATATATATATAATTATATAGCTTGTTTATACTTACTAACCATGTTTAGCTTCTGCTCATTTTAGTTTGTATAATCACTTTTCATAAGTTCCATGGTTTTGGGTTTGTAGAGACTAGCCCCGGTTTAACCGTAAATAATTCCAAACCGTAAACCGAACTTTGTTGACTAGTTTTGTTATATAATTGTTTAAACATGCTTATTGTTAGATTTAAGTTTCTAAAATCATTTTTATGAGTTCCATGGTTATGGGTTTGTAGAATCTAACCTTGGTCTTAACCTGAAACAAGATCCGAACCGAAAACCTAACTTTTGCTTAAAGACTTTATTGTTAACTTACTTAATGTAAAAACTTAATGTATCATCATTTAAACATTATTATACAAGTTCTTTGATGTTTGGGCATGTGGTAACCATACTTGATCTTTTTCCAAGATGGAAACCGAACTAAATCGATTTTCACTCGCTTAAGACAAACAAATGTGTTTATAGCTATCAAGACTTGTATATTTCTTTAAAAATAGTTTATAAACTGATTTTAGTTATTTTCTTAAAGTAGTTGGAATGTTGAATCCAACTTGATCTTTTAACAAAGTTTGGACTGACAAAACCGAACACCCGCTTAACGGACGTTGTTAGTTCTAAAACAATAGAACTACATATTTGGTTAAGTCTTCTTAAATTTTATTGAGTTACCTCATAACATTCATTATTTTAGCAAGTTGACTTTGGGTTTGGCCAATTACCAAGACCCGAACTAACAACCGAACACTCGTTAAAACCCGTTTTAGTATCTATAATATAAAGGGACTTGCATTCTTGCATGTTTACCCACCCTATTTACTTAACATAGGTTGAGTAAATATTAAGGCTAGATACTTTAACCCGGTTTCGAGCAAACTTATATTTTTAAAGGATTATTAATATAAATCCTTAAATAGTTACATTTTAACTTTAAACTTTAATTGTTTGCGTTTCTTATCATTTATTTAAAGTTTTCCTAAAACAACCTTTCTAATTCAAGACTTTCTTTCATTTAGGCTTTGCTCGTTAAACCTCATCCTTCCAGTTACTCGTCTTTTTACCGATCAAGTTTATTACATGAAATGTGAGTACTTTCATACCCCGTTTTCCTATCCTTCGTTTTGGGGTGATATTGCATACTTATTCAAACAAAATGTTTTATACTTGAGTCTTAAACCACAAACGTTATTGTATACTTTACTTAAATAAATGCTTGATTTGGTGTTCTATGCTTGCATGCTTATATGCTAATGTGTTTACCGCTTTTGATTGGTTGATTCATAAATCCGAGCTATTTGGTATTCTCTTATAGTAGGGTGTCGTTAATGTATTCTTATTAACCTCATAAATCTGAGTATATTTGTCATCCCCTTATAGAAAGGGGTCGCTAATGTATTCTTATTAGCGATTTCATTATCTAAATTGTTGCTATTATTTATTGTTTTGTATATAACTTGTGGAATTTTCCTATTATATACTTATTGTTCAAAACTATGAAATTGCTCACCACCCTTTGTGTTGACAAATTCTATTTTATGCAATGTTACAGGTTTGAATTTAGGTTGACTCGGGATCTTGGAGAAAACGTAATCAAGACCGTTAGGACATTAGAAAAAATGAACAATATAATTATTTGCTATGTTTTGTTAAGGTTATCGTATGAATATTGTTATGTGACTATTATGATTTGATGAAATTAAATGGGTTGATTAAATATTATCACTTTAAATAGTGTCATGTGTTCATGGGCAATCTGTTGCACCCCGGCATGTTCCACCGCCTTTGGTCGGGGTGTGAAAGGTTGTATCAGAGCCATGACTATAGGATAGGTGGTTAGACGTAACGACCTAGTATAGTTTATGGTCTAGGGTCCTTATACATGTTGCCTATATGTGTTTACCCTACTCGATTGTTCATTACACTTATTTATTTATATACTTATTTATTTCATCAAATCGTAAATATACACATACACACACTCTCATAATAATATAAGGTATCCTTACCTTACCGCAAAAACATTAGTTTTTATTGTGTTTTATGGATCACGAGCTTAACTTGGATCCCATTGTTTACCTTAAAGATCGGTTCCATAATATTTGTCGCGATGCCGTAGGGAGTTGAACACTTGGAAACGTCATTTTGACAAAAAGATTCCAAGAATCGAAGGTGATGTACTTACCTGGGAAGGTTGGATCTAAGTGTTTACTCCTAGGCCAAACTACTTATATTATATGAAACGACAACTTTAAGTAGTCGAATGCGAGCGTTCCGGTCGCCATCCAAATTTTGGTGTTGAAACATAAAAGCCTCGGTGATACGTGGACTAGTGTTTTGACATCCCATTGTATATCGATTTATTACTTTGTCATTATCGTTATTTGAGTCAAAAACATGAAAAAGACGCGGTGGTACGTGCACATGTTTAGACTCCAACATGGTATTTTTGTAAAATATGTTTTTAGTGTCGGAATATCAAGTCATGGCGGTTCATGCACGATTTTTCCGTCTTTAAATCTTAAGTCATTATTTACAAATTTCAAGGATTTAAACAATTTTCCTTTTATTTTGTCATAATAATTCTCATCACAAGTTCTCATTTATAAATTATATTTTTCATTGTGAATAACTCTTTTATGTTTTGATTTTCACATGGTAAAGTTTCTACACAAATTTACTCATTTTGATTTTCACACCGCGGTTTTTGTTACAAAAAAATTCATTTATTGTGATCTCTTCAATATAAGTTAAAATACACACACACACACATATACATATATATTGAATTATTTATAATGATCTTAATATGCCATCTTTGTTCATTAAAACTATTTATAAACCAAATTTTTTATCATATGAATTTCATCGTGCTAAAAGTTTTATGATAAATTTTACCTTGATTTTTCAAGTAAAGTATCATTTTATAAATTTTAAATTGTCTTTATAGTCCACATACGAGACTTCAAAAAAAAATATATTTTTATAACGATCCCGTTTATTTTGAACTAACATTTCACAATATTAATTATTTTTTAAAACTTCTCACGACATTTTAATTGCACTAATTATATAATACACATGGTAGAATTTTCATTACCCAAATTTATTCTCCTAACAACTTTCATTATGAGATTTTTGGTTCATTATAACTTTTCACAAATAAAATTAGCATTATACGATTCAACTCGTTTTAAATTTCTTATAATAGTTTCGCCTTGATTTTTCAAGAAATTCACAAACTTATAGCTTGTAGTTGTCTTGAAATACTCATGAAAAACCTCATAGAATATTTTTTTAAAAAAACAATAATCGTTTAGTTTGATTTCTCGATTCACAATGTCGGTCATTTTAACTTACCACAATATTTTTGTTACACGATATTAAATGACGAACTTGGCAAAAAATTTCATTACGCAAATTTTTATTTTCAAAACAAACTTTCATCATTCATATTGATACCTCATAACAAATTTCGACATTCAATTCACTTATTTTAATTTCCTCATAAGCAAAATTTTATTTTCATCCTTATAAAAAATTATTTTGCTTCCTCATGACAATCGGCTCTTAAATTTTTACAATAAACTTTAAAATACAAACCTTATTATCATAGTTTCCCATGATATTTTCCACTGCTCAATTTTAAGCATTTCAAGAACGATTTACGTTACGCAGATTGGTTTATTTCAAATTTCCTCGTAAATTAATTACTACTTAAACCGACCCGGCGTATCGTAACAACTCTCAATTTAGTGAAAAAATTTTTTGCAAAAAATTGTTGTGATTCACAAGCTTGAATCTCCATATTTTATTTATAAAATAAATATTAATTTGTAATTTTATTATCAGAAGGTTCGTGAATGTTTCAATCACTATTTATAAATTATGATATATTCAATTTAAAAAAAATTGTTATTGTCAAAATTTTCTCTAAACGCAACCACAAGTTTCCAAAAACCCGTATTCCATCTCAAACTACCACCTTAAATCAAACCATCATCCCACTTCCAAAGTTTTCCCACACAATCGAATCTTTCCTCAAGATGAACGAAACCTAACATACTAAAGTTATACACTCACCAACTCAAACCCCATGCAAATCCAAGATTTACAAAATCAACCCAACAAAAAGCTCTGAATACTGACACTTTGTTAGTGCACGGATTTGGTGTCCGTAGCGATCGAATAAGTTATACATAGTCTAGGTTGTTTTTTAATGTAAAATGGCCCATTCGCTATGGTTTGTATAGCGAATGAGGTCAATTCGTTAGTTACTAGACTAGTTCGTTAAGTTATAAGCCCATTCGTTATGGAAGCATAACGAATGAGGGCTAGTTCGTTAACTTATTACCATTAGTTAC